>NC_073252.2:64949924-65252954 GCF_029289425.2 Pan paniscus | reverse complement strand
AACAGCAGAGTGGAGATTACTGAAAAAAATGGTCGGTAAACATGATCATAGATAATACATATTATCCAATCTGAAAGACAGAGAAAAATATTTGAAAACAAAATGCAGATTGTCAGGGACCTGAAGTACTATATCAATAGGTCTAAAATATATGTACTATTTGCCCATATATAACTTAAAAATATAAAGCTATACATTGAAAATTTGCAAAGAGGTAAAAGAATGCTAGAGTTTATGTATGTGTGTATATATATATATACACACACACACACACACACATATATATATACTTTAAGTTCTGGGTTACATGTGCAGAACATGCAGTTTTGTTACGTAGGTATACCTGTGGCATGGTGGTTTGCTGCACCCATCAACCTGTAACCTACATTAGGTATTTCTCCTAATGATATCCTTCCCCTAGCCCCACACTCCCCACAGACCTTGGTGTGTGATATTCCTCTCCCTGTGTCCATGTGTTCTCATTGTTCAACTCTCACTTATGAGTGAGAACATACAGTGTTTGGTTTTCTGATATTGCGATAGTTTACTGAGAATGATGGTTTCCAGCTTCATCTATGTTCCTGCAAAGGACATGAACTCATCCTTTTTTATGGCTGCATAGTATTCCATGGTGTATATGTACCACATTTTCTTAATCCAGTCTGTCATTGATGGACATTTGGGTTGGCTCCAAGTCTTTGCTATTGTGAACAGTGCCACAATAAACATATGTGTGTCTGTCTCTTTATCGTAGAATGATTTATAATCCTTTGGGTATATGCCCAGTAATGGGATTGCTCGGTCAAATGGTATTTCTAGTTTTAAATCCTTGAGGAATTGCCACACTGTCTTCCATAGCAGTTAAACTAATTTACACTCCCACCGACAGTGTAAAATCATTCCTATTTTTCCACAATCTCTCCAGCATCTGTTTAACTTTTTAATGATAGCCATTCTAACTGGCGTGAGATGGTATCTCATTGTGGTTTTGATTTGCATTTCTCTGATGACTAGTGATGATGAGCATTTTTTCATATGTCTGTTGACTGCATAAATGTCTTCTTTTGAGAAGTGTCTGTTCATATCCTTTGTCCATTTTTTGGTGGGATTGTTTGCTTTTTTATTGTAAATTTGTTTAAGTTCTTTGTAGATTCTGGATATTAGCCCTTTGTCAGATGGATAGATTGCAAAAATTTTCTCCCAATCCGTAGGGTGCCTGTTCGCTCTGATGATAGTTTCTTTTGCTGTGAAGAAGCCCTTTAGTTTAATTAGATCTCATTTGTCTATTTTGGCTTTTGTTGCCATTGCTTTTGGTGTTTTAGACATGAAATCTTTGCCCATGCCTATGTTCTGAATGGTATTGTCCAGGTTTTCTTCTAGGATTTTTATGGTCCTAGGTCTTACGTTTAAGTCTTTGATCCATCTTGAGTTGATTTTTCTATAAGGTGTAAGGAAGCGGTCCAGATTTAGTTTTCTGCATATGGCTAGCCAGTTTTCCCAACACCATTTATTAAATAAGGAATCTTTTCTCCATTGCTTCTGTGTGTCAGGTTTGTCAAAGATCAGGTGGTGGTAGACGTGTGGTGTTATTTCTGAGGCCTCCATTCTATTCCATTGGTCTATATATCTGTTATGGTACCAGTACCATGCTGTTTTGGTTACTGTAGACTTGTCATATAGTTGAAGTCAGGTAACGTGATAACTCCAGCTTTGTTCTTCTTGCCCAGGATTGTCTTAGCTTTGCGGGCTGTTTTTTGATTTCATATGAAGAGTAGCTTTTTGCAATTCTGTGAAGAAAGTCAGTGGTAGCTTGATGGGAATACCATTGAATCTACAAATTACTTTGGGCAGTAAGTTCATTTTCATGGTATTGATTCTTCCTATCCATGAGCATGGAATGTTTTTCCATTTGTTTGTGTCCTCTCTCATTTTCTTGAGCAGTGGTTTGTAGTTCTCCTTGAGGAGGTCCTTCACATCCCTTGCAAGTTGTATTTCTAGGTATTTTATTCTCTTTGAAGCAATTGTGAATGGGAGTTCACTCATTATTCAGCTCTCTGTTTGTCTGTTATTGGTGTATAGGAATGCGTGTGATTTTTGCACATTGATTTTGTATCCTGAGATTTTGCTGAAGTTGCTTATTAGCTTAAGGAGATTTTGGGCTGAGATGATGGGGTTTTCTAAGTATACAATCATGTCATCTGCAAACAGAGACATTTCAACTTCCTCTCTTCCTATTTGAATACCCTTTGTTGCTTTCTCTTGCCTAATTGCCCTGGCCAGAACTTCCAATACTGTGTTGAATAGGAGTGGTGAGAGAGGGGATCCTTGTCTTGTGCTGGTTTTCAAAGGGAATGCTTTCAGTTTTTGCGCATTTAGTATTATATTGGCTGTGGGTTTTTCATAAATACCTCTTATTATTTAAAGATACGTTCCATCAATACCTAGTTTATTGAGTGTTTTATGCATTAAAGGCTGTTGAATTTTGTCGAAGGCCTTTTCTGCATCTATTGAGATAATCATGTGTTTTTTGTCATTGGATCTGTTTATGTGACGGATTACATTTATTGATTTGCATATGTTGAATCAGCCTTGCATCCCAGGGATGAAGCCAACTTGATTATGATGCATAAACTTTTTTACATGCTACTGGATTCAGTTTGCCAGTATTTTATTAATGATTTTCACTTATATTTTCATCAGGGATATTGGCCTAAAATTGCCTTTTTTGTGTGTGTGTGTGTGTGTGTGTGTGTGTGTCTGCCAGGCTTTGGTCAGGATGATGCTGGCCTCATAAAATGAGTTAGGGAGGATTCCCTCTTTTTCTATTGATCAGAATAGTTTCAGAAGGAATGGTACCAGCTCCTCTTTGTACCTTCGGCAGAATTCGGCTGTGAATTCTTCCAGTCCTGGACTTTTTTTGGTTGGTAGGCTATTAATTATTGCCTCAATTTCAGAATCTGTTATTGGTCTATTCTGAGATTTAATTTCTTCCTGGTTTAGTCTTGGGAGGGTGTATGTGTCGAGGAATTTATCCATTTCTTCTAGATTTTATAGTTTATTTCATAGAGGTGTTTATAGTATTCTCTGTTGGTAGTTTGTATTTCTGTGAGATCAGTGGTGATATCCCCTTTATCATTTTTTATTGTGTCTATTTGATCCTTCTCTCTTTTCTTATTTCTTAATCTTGCTAGAGGTCTATCAATTTTGTTGATCTTTTCAAAAAACCAGATCCTGGATTCACTGACTTTTTTGAAGGGTTTTTTTGCCTCCAACCTCAGTTGGAAATGCAGAAATCAGTCGTCATCTGCGTCGATCTCCCTGGGAGCTGCAGACCAGAGCTGTCCGTATTTGGCCACCTTGGAAGCGACCATAGGATTTTCTATACTATTACTTTGTTTGGGTGACATTGAGAAGTTACTGTCATCTGTTCTTATAAGTAAAATGTATTAACATAAAAACTTGTAACTCTTTATAACATGCATAATTTGAGCATATATATCACTAAAATCCCCATCACCTACAAATGCAATATTTAAATTATCTATACCATAAAGACTCAGAACATGGAGCCCTACTGAAGCATTAATAAAATAAATGACCTCTTTTAAAATATTTTTGAACATAACTTTAAAATTAAATTGTTTTAGATTTGTTGAAAGAAATAATTCTCATTCAGGATATATTATTAATACACACTTAAAAATTAAGAGAAAAACTCTAGTGTTCTTAAAATTAAGAGAAAAACTCTAGTGTTCTTGGAATAAAATAATCATTTCTATTACTTGTTCTTTTATTCTGAAAGCAATAGACTTTCTTTAGAAAGTGAATTTTATAAAGTATATAGACTATTAAAAACCTACTGACTTGATCATTCTGGAAGTGACCATGAAGCAATTATCTTAAATTTAAATCTAACAGGGTTAAAACAACTTCTGAGCATGGCATATTGATAAATATTGGATACAATCTGCATTATAAACCAATGTAAATGTTATAGATTTGTGTGTTTGCTATTTTACTGTTGCACATATTCTATATACCTATATTCCTTTAGCATATATTTAAACATTGTTATAAATGTTTTTTGCTTAATTTACCCAAGATTTTAAGATATTTAAAGAAGAAAAATTAAGGAAGGGACAATGAAAATGTTATATTATGGGTTTTATGAAATTAATTAAGATTACAAAAGTAGTATTGAGTTGGCGGCTTTCACAGGGTTGTTTGGAAAATGAATGGAGTTAGGAGTATTGCAACATAATACAATATTTGAAGCATGATCAAACGTGGGAGTTGGTAGAAAGAATTGGCAATGGAAGAATACTGCTATGGCTTGAATAATGCTGTTTCCTGAACAATTCTTGTAAAAAAATTAATCCTTAAGGCAACAGAGTTGACAGATGTGGCCGTTAGTAGACAATTGTATCACAAAGCCTCTATCCTCATGAATGGGATTGGTATGCTTATAAGAGTTCAAGGTTAAAGCAAGTGCCCTCTTACCTTTCTAATATATAAAGATACAGTGTTCTTTCCCTCTGGGGGAAGCAACAACAAAGTGCTGTTTTGAAAGGAGGGATGTCAATCATGCTGCTATAAAGACACATGCACATGTATGTTTATAGCGGCGCTATTCACAATAGCAAAGAATTGGAACCAACCTAAATGTCCAACAACGATGGACTGGATTAAGAAAATGTAGCACATATACACCATGGAATACTATGCAGCCATAAAAAATGATGAGTTCATGTCCTTTGTAGGGACGTGGATGAAGATGGAAACCATCATTCTCAGCAAACTATCTCAGGACAAAAACCAAATACCGCATGTTCTCACTCATAGGTGGGAATTGAAAAATGAGAACACATGGACACAGGCAGGGGAACATCACACACCAGGGACTGTTGTGGGGTAGGGGGAGGGGGGAGGGATAGCATTAGGAGATATACCTAATGCTAAACGATGAGTTAATGGGTGCAGCACACCAACATGGCACATATATACATATGTAACAAACCTGCACGTTGTGCGCATGTACCCTAAAATGTAAAGTATAATAATAATAATAAATTACAATAAAAACACAAAACAATAAAAAAAAGAAAAGAAAGGGGGGATGTCATCATGGAATGTCCCTCACCAGGCACAGAAGCTACCAATGCCTTGATCTTGTACTTTCCAGCATCTAGAACTAAATGAGAAATAAATTTCTGTTTGTTATAAATTACCCAAGCTAAGGTATTATGTTAACAACAGTACAAGCAGACCAACAGATACCTAAGAAACATACTGCAAATGAAGAATTTATAGGACTTGGTCATTCAAAAATAAATTTGAGATGACTTGTCAGGTTTTATATTGAGGACACCATGATAATGGAGAAGCAAATTACAGAGACAGGGACATTGATAGTGGGGTTTCAGTTAAATGGGAAGATGATGGTTTTGTTTTAGATGTTAAGTGGATATTTACTTTGCACTTAAGTATTTCACATGGACATAAAGGGAAGGTGGCTGCTCTTGCTATTTTAGTATGGCGAATATGAAAATATACTTTTTAGCTTTAAAAACCAGCTGTAAGACAAAAACCATGTAAAAATGTAGAAACCCAAATTATAATGGCTTAGATTTTTAAGTGGCTGTAGAGAGTATTTAGTTGGGGTCTTTTATTGAACAGGAAGATAGATTGTCAGCAACTTTAAGTGATGCTTCTCATATCTACACAAAGAGACGTTTGCAGAACTGGGACTGTAACCAACCTCTCATGGTTCTCTGAGTTCAGAGCTATTTCTTCACTACTGTGCTGCTTTCCAATCTTGTAAGAAATAAATATCAATTTAGTGTCTCTGGCTTCGAGTTGTATTTGATTCAGTCTTATGCAAATTGGATTTCAGAAAAAATGTAGCAATGATTGTGGGTAACATTTTATATTTTCAGGTGTTTTGTAATTTATCATGAAGTAAGACAGCACTGAATTAGATAATTTGGAGTAACATAAAAAACAGACATTTTAAGCTCAGGTATCAAGTTGGAATGAAATGGACAAATGAAGTTATAGCTATATAAACATATCTATTTAAATATTTTGAGAACAAAAATTCAATTAGATAAAATAGGTGTTTTTAATAACAAATATTAATATCAAATAGCTTGGGTTTTACTATTTACCTAGTTGTTTTTGTAACTTGAGGGCAAAAGTATAGCTATTTGTTTTTAGTATAATTATAAAGTATTTAATTTTACAGCATCATATTCTCAAAAATTGGTATGGCTTAATGTACAGTAAGATGGATCAATAAAAACATAATTCAAGTAGCTAGTTATTTTCTTCTTTACCAGGATTACTAGTGTACATCAATTAAAGTCAATTTCTAATTAAAATATTCTCTCTGAAACTGTGGGCATAGAGTAAAAATATACAAGATAAATCTTTTTATCTAAAGGTAATTAAGATTTAGCTGCCACATGTTAAATGCTCCAATATCTTATAAAAAGTGAAGGCAATATCACTGCCAATTTAAACACTCCATGTTATCATTTTAATTGCAATATAGCAACAGGATGTTGTGATTCTATTAATATATGTTAAAACTTTAGAAAGCTAGTGAAAATTAGAGAATAAGAGTACTATATCTGGAGCCAGACCATCTGGGTTTGAGTCATGCCTCTGTCCTTTTCAAATTGTGTGACCTTGGGGAAATTACTTGAGTTCTGACTATTTCTATTTTGCTTTCTGTTAGGTAAGATTGATAATGTATTAATGCTACTACCATCCAAATAAGATTTCTGTGGTAATTAAGTAAATTAATACGTGCTATGAGCTTAAAGCTGTACTAAGAACAAAAAGTATTATCTTATTATTAGCTATTAATACAATTTCTTCTTTTCTGTATATATTGATGCCAAGTTTTCATCATGTTAATGATGTGGAGAGAAAGATTTGGAAGGGCAGTATGACGTGTTTTAATGTAAGCAATTGAAAATACATACAATGCCTTCTTTAGAGCTACTCTGCATTTTTTTCAAAGAACGATTCAACATTGCCTTTACCACAATAATAGTTAAAACTCAATTTCAAAACTTATATTAATGATGTAACCTGAATGAGAACACATGTGAAATAATTTGATATTGTACTTATGTTCAAAAATATTTAAACAGTGGAATTCATTTTCTTAAAGATGCATGAAGGCTCTATGTTCTGAATGTTTATTGGTATAAATAATTTAAAATATAGCATTTGTAGGCCATCGGGATTTCAGTGATAAATACATGTGCCCAAATTTTACACCTAAGGAAGAGTAATATGATTTTTTATTTCAGTACATTTTACTTGTAAGAGTAGAAGTATACAATGGTAACTTCTCAATGTAACCAAAGCAAAGTAATAGTATAGGAAACCCTAGCATTTTCTACCTATTTTCAAAATTTAAGTTTATTGTTTCATATTTTTAAATTACCTTTAAACAAATGTGTATTATGCAGACTTTACTATGTGCAAGATAATATACTGGAAAAAAATTGAGTATTGACGATGTGTTATCATGGACCAGTACAGAAACATAATATCTATTTTAAAAATTAGTTAAAATTAAACATTTATGCCTATCTCATCATTTCTAAATTTTTCTATAAACTTGAGAAAAGAATTATTTCTATTGATTTTTACAAAGATGCATATTTTCCAAAATATTTATTCTAACTAGCTACTCCTTTCTTGTAATTTTATGAAAGCATTATATGTATTTTATGTTTATATCTTACATAGTTTAGCTATTTTAATGGAAAAATATTAAGTAACTATTTTAGAATTTAGGTTATGTTTATTTAATTATATCTGAAACCAAAAAGAGATAGTTGTGACGCATTTGCCTATTTAATTATACTAAATTTCCAAAGTTTCTAGTAGTGCTTGGCCTGTAAAAGACTTCCAAATAAAATACAAGCATCACTAGTACAGAGTTGCAACTATTGCATCAAACTGCATCAACTTATTTTAACAGAGATTTATTTTATTTCTTTGCCTTTTCTCTACATTGTAAAGGAGGTAAAAATTTCAGGGCAGAGATATATTAGTGAATAAAAAAAATTGCATCGCATGCAGAACATTTTATGTAATAAATCTCTTTGGAATTACAGAGTATCAAATGTTGAAGAGTAAAATGGATCAGGACAAAATTATGCCTTTCTATTTAACTGTAGATTATGTAAAATAGATTTGAGTTAGTGAGAATATTCCGTGTCTCTAGCCCTAGAATTTGGAGGATTGTTTTCCTTATCTTTAATATTATAGGAACATGTTTCAAGGTTCACAAAACACAGTGGAGTTTTTCAGAACTTTTAAGTATTGCCAGGTCATAGTAGCTTGAATTTACGTGCCAAAGAACTATTTTTAGAGAGAAGTAATAAATTGTCAATCTGTAGTCTTTCATTTTTTGTTGCTTATGAATTACTCACATTTAATAGGTCCAAGATTGTGATTTAATTTTTTTCTCAGTCATTTTTGTATTACATTGATGAAGTACTTCTTGTATTCAAAGAATACAAGGTTTAGGTAAACAATTAAATTAACAACATTTATTTAGAACTAAAAACTGTTTTTTCATTTAAGTACTTCAATAGATAAAAGTATTTATCCTTTGAGAAAACATTATGGGTGACATTTTCTGAAAACTTTGTCATTTTGTTAATATGATATTTTCTCAAATTTAGCCAGATAGAAAATTCTAGTATCACAGTTTGTTTTTCTCTGACTTCTTTAAATATATTTTTTTCTGCCTTTTAATGCTGTAGATGAGAAGTCTTAACAGCTATTACTCCACCTTTTGTAGGTAAAAACAACTTCTCTTTCTCTAAAAGTTTTGTCTAACTCGCAAAAACTCTTACTAGCATATGTAAAGTTTTAAATACTGTTTTCCATTAGGAAACAGGGCTTTGACATAATGCTGTGAAAGCTATGTTTGAATCTGATTTTGTTTCAAATTTTTAAATTTGGTTAATATATTACATGCTTTTTGTTAGTAATTTTGTAGCAAATAAAAAATACAACTTAACTATTGATATTGTGTCCGGAATTGGTGGGTTCTTGGTCTCACTGACTTCAAGACTGAAGCCGCCGACCCTCGCGGTGAGTGTTACAGCTCTTAAGGTGGCGCGTCTGGAGTTTGTTCCTTTTGATGTTCAGATGTGTTCTGAGTTTCTTCCTTCTGGTGGGTTCGTGGTCTCGGTGGCTCAGGAGTGAAGCTGCAGACCTTGGCGGTGAGTGTTACAGCTCTTAAGGCAGCGCGTCTGGAGTTGTTCATTCCTCCCGGTGGGCTCGTGGTCTTGCTGGCTTCAGGAGTGAAGCTGCAGATCTTCGCGGTGAGTGTTACAGCTCACGTGGACCCAAAGAGCGAGCAGTAGCAAGATTTATTGCAAAGAGCAAAAGAACAAAGCTTCCACAGTGTGGAAGGGGACCCAAGGGGGTTGCCACTGCTGGCTCTGGCAGCCTGCTTTTATTCTCTTACCTGGCCCTACCCACATCCTGCTGATTGGTAGAGCCGAGTGGCCTGTTTTGACAGGGTGCTGATTGGTGCCTTTACAATCCCTGAGCTAGATACAAAGGTTCTCCACGTCCCCATCAGATTAGTTCGATACAGAGTTTCCACACATAGGTTCTCCAAGGCCCCACTAGAGCAGCTAGATGCAGAGTGTCGATTGGTGCACTCACAAACCCTGAGCTAGACACAGGGTGCTGACTGGTGTATTTACAATCCCTGAGCTAGACATAAAGATTCTCCAAGGCCCCACCAGAGCAGCTAGATACAGAGTGTCGTTTGGTGCACTCACAAACATTGAGCTAAACACAGGGTGCTGATTGGTGTGTTTACAATCCCTGAGCTAGACATAAAGGTTCTCCAAGGCCCCACCAGAGCAGCTAGATACAGAGTGTCGATTGGTGCACTCACACCTTGAGCTAAACACAGGGTGCTGATTGGTGTATTTACAAACCTTGAGCTAGATACAGAGTGCCGATTGGTGTATTTACAATCCCTGAGCTAGACATAAAGACTCTCCACGTCCCCACCAGACTCAGGAGCGCAGCTGGCTTCACCTAGTGGATCCTGCACTGGGGCTGCAGGTGGAGCTGCCTGCCAGTCCCGTGCCCTGCACTCGCACTCCTCAGCCCTTGGGTTGTCGATGGGACTGGGCCCCATGGAGCAGGGGGTGGTGCTCCTCGGGGAGGCTCGGGCCGCACAGGAGCCCTTGGAGTGGGTGGGAGGCTCAGGCATGGTGGACTGCAGGTCCCAAGCCCTGCCCCGCAGGAAGGCAGCTAAGGCCTGGCAAGAAATCGAGCACAGCGCTGGTGGGCCCGCACTGCTGGACGACCCAGTACACCCTCTGCAGCCACTGGCCCGGGTGCTAAGTCCCTCATTGCCCGGGACCAGCAGGGCTGGCTGGCTGCTCTGAGTGCGGGGCCCGCCAAGCCCACGCCCACCGGGAACTCCAGCCGGCCTGCAAGCACGCACACAGCCCTGGTTCCCACTCGCGCCTCTCCCTCCACACCTCCCTGCAAGCTGAGGGAGTGGGCTCCAGCCTTGGCCAGCCCAGAAAGGGGCTCCCACAGTGCAGTGGGGGGCTGAAGGGCTCCTCAAATGCCGCCAAAGTGGGAGCCTAGGCAGGGGAGGTACCAAGAGCAAGCGAGGGCTCTGAGGACTGCCAGCACGCTGTCACCTCTCAATATTGCTCTTATTAGTATGTCTCTATTAATGTTATACAATTATGATAAAAATTAAACTAAAATGCAATTAGGAAATGAAATATAAATTAATTACTCATCTTTGACAAGTTAGAATATAATTTTAAATGATGATGAGAATACTATTTTGTTCATAAACTAATATTTACTGAATATCAGGTATTGCATTCCAGGCACTGTTAAAGTCCTGGATAATGCAGCAGAAAATAAAAGAAAGTGTTTGGGCCAGGCACCATGGCTCATACCTGTAATCCCAGGACTTTGGGAGGCCGAGGAGGCCAGAGCACCTGAGGTAAAGAGTTCGAGACCAGCCTGACCGACATGGAGAAATCCCGTCTCTACTAAAAATACAAACTTAGCCGGGCGTGGTGGCGTGCGACTGTAATCCCAGCTACTCAGGAGGCTGAGGCAAGAGAATTGCTTGAACCCAGGAGGCGGAGGTTGCAGTGAGCTGAGATCGTGCCACTGCACTCCAGCCTGGGCGACAAAGTGAGACTCTGTCTCAAAAAAAAAAAAAAGAAAATGTTGGATCCCAGTGTTTAATATTCAACTGAGAGGAGATTGGCAATAAACACATTAACAACAATGATAACACAAAAATAATTTAATTAGAATTTTAAAAGACTAGGAATGGCGGAATATTCTCCTGGGTGAGCAGCTTTATCATATTTAGGCATAGGCAATATTTGGAGGTTATATGAACAACTGAAATTTAATAGTGGTTTCCTGAATGGAGAGTAAGTGAAATTCTTTTAAAATGAAAAAACAAAAAACAAAAAACACATTTTTGTGGATGAAAAACAATATATTGATTTGTTCTTTCATTTTATTTTTCATATCTATTTCATGTATTATGAGCAATATAATTTTATTAATTATTTTGGTTAAAAAAAGCAGAATGACAATCATTCCATCTATGATGATCATACCACTTTTTGTTCGGTTTCTTGCAAACAGCCTCCTTTAGGAATACACGGTGGTTAGATTTGTGTATATGATTGCAATGTGAAGCAGAGCTTTCAGAAAACAGCTCAAAGCTCAGGCAAAACTAATTCTTCCACATTTAGTCTTTATTATGTTTTCAGTAACATTTGGGGGGAAGGGTGATGAATGGCTAAAATTCATCTGACTCTAATAATTTCTTTGGCCTACACTTTTGATAATTTACCAAATGGGTAAATATTTAAGTAAAATTATTCTCCATAAAAAACACAAATGTAAAATTTTTAGTACTTTTTTTTATTATGGCATCTGTATAAATACATTTTTTATTATGGATTCCATAAAAAGTAAATGTAAAGGCCATAATTGAAAGGTAATAATTCTGCAGTTCTTAGTCTTAAATCACTAGACAGTCAGGCGCGGTGGCTCACGCCTGTAATCCCAGCACTTTGGGAGGCCGAGGAGGACTGATCACGAGGTCAGGAGATCGAGACCATCCTGGCTAACACGCTGAAACCCCGTCTCTACAAAAAAAAAAAAAAAAAAAAAAAAAAAAAAATTAGCCGGGCGTGGTGGCGGGCGCCTGTAGTCCCAGCTACTCGGGAAGCTGAGGCAGGAGAATGGCGTGAACCCGGGAGGCGGAGCTTGCAGTGAACTGAGATGCGCCACTGCACTCCAGCCTGGGCTACAGAGGGAGACTCCGTCTCAAAAAAAAAAAAAAAAAAAAAAAAAAAAAAAAAAAAAGAATCACTAGACAATAAACATTATTTTAACTAAATCTTACTTGAAACTAAAATTAACTTAATGTTAATGTCTTTTACTGTCTAACTAGATCCTGAATGTCATTTCCTTTGGACCTACTGGAAATTTACTAACTGCAAGAGTTTGGATCTGGGACTAGGTTGAAAGGACAATGTCACTTTCCACTGCAACACTGTTATCCAGATAGGAGTGACATGAGCATGGCATCAGCCTCCTGCCTAAAGAGAAAATGAGGCCAATTGGCACATGTACAAAATAGACATTTTAAAGTTCATTAGGAAAAGAGCTGGCAAGCAGCAGTCATTTTCTCTGATAAAAATCCCTTGATCTTTTTAGAAGAAATGTCTTTTAATTGTATGTAGGAGTTCAAATGGACCACAAACTATCACAGTGTATCAAATCTCTATGCACTCTTACTACTGCTTAGTGTAACATTTCCATTACTTCTAATTTAGTTAATTACACTGTACCTACCTAAATTCCCATGGCAATTTTCGTTGGATGTAGCAGTTAATTGCCTTGTTCCAAAGAGACACTATTGGGGGCTGTTAAATTACTACTGTTCTTAACTTCAGAATGGTTGCTTTCAATTTTGCTTGGAATGGGTTCCTGGGTCTCTGTCTTAGAAGCCATTTAAAAGCTTAGAATCTATATGTTTTAATTCAGTTACAATAGTTTTAATATGTCAATTAAGGTGTATATTAGTTATTGAAATGTTTTATCATTGATCACACTTTTTTTTTGCATTAAGGTAGTGTAAATTAAGTTCCAGTGTTTTCTTTAAATTTGGGAGATACATTTATGGTATATATGTGTATGGTCAAATAGCTAAAAAATACAGTAGGAATTATATATAAGATGAACATGTTTTTCAATTTGGTTATAGTATAGAATTTAAACAGAATGTATAGTAATGGTAACCTGACACAGGTTATATTTTTTACATGTTAATTAAGCATAAATGTGGTACACATCATGTAAATGATGACATTTCACTTTTACATAAAAATCAGACACAATGTATTCTAGGAGTTAGGTGTAGTGAAGAAAAAATGAACTACAAAAAAGAAAAAGTCAGCTCCATAACCACAACTGAGACTCCTTAACCTATGCTGACAGAAAAAAAGTGGGTTTTTCCAGGGATTTAGCAAGAAGTGGCTAAGAACATAGAAATAAATGGTGCCTAAATTTTGCAAGTCTTGACCACAAACTGGTGGTCTCTCTGTCTCTTTCTCCAAAGCTCCCAGCCATAGCAGAAAGCAATACCAGCAACTGTTTCCCTTATTACTGCTGACTGGGCACTATTTTGTTGGTGCCTGAGGCACAGTCTTCTGTAAACTATTTTATGTTATTTTATTGATTTGTTAGACATTCATTTTAGGTTTACGGTACATGTGCCGGTTTGTTGTACAGATAAATTGCGTGTTGTGCAGATTTGGTGTACAGATTATTTTGTCAGCCACGTGATAAGCACAGTACCTGATAGTTTTTTGATCCTCACTCTCCTTCCACCCTCTACCCTGAAGTAGGCCTCAGTATCTATTTCTCCCCTCTATGTGTCCACGTGTACTTAATGTTTAGTTCCCACTTACAAATGAGAACGTGGTATTTGGTTTTCTGTTCCTACATACAAACATATTTTAAAGAAGGAGAATACAATTTTTAAATTAAGAAGTAGGGGGCATTTTGTTTTGAGTTTCTGGCAATTGTTCTATGTGTCTCCCAACAGGCGGGTAAGAAGTACAGTTTCAGCTTTCCCAACTCTAGATGACATTTTGCTAAATACTGAACTTTGATGTCAGCTCCCATAACAAATGAAATAACCAATTATCTTTCTTTCCACAGCATCTCTTCCCATCTCATATTCTAGCCAATTAATTCCAAATTAATATAGAAATTTTTATCCAGCATTCAGACAACTAGATATCTTTCTTTCCCTCAAACCTTATCTACTATCACTTTCATACAGCAGCCCTTGAAACTGCAGACCACCTCTGATCTTCTAGGCAAGAGGCAATAATTCTTTAATTTAAAAAACAATGTTTAGTTATTATGAATACATAATAGTTGTATATGTGCATGGAATACATAGGATATTTTGATACAGGCATATAATATGTAATGATCAAACCAGGGTAACTGGGATATCTCTCACCTCAAATATTTATCATTTCTTTATGTTAAGAAAGTTCCAATTCAGCTCTTTTAGTTGTTTTGAAATATAATATAAATTATTGTTAACTAGAAAAGCCCTATTATGCTACTAAACACCATATTCATTTCCTTCTGTTTAACTGTATTTTTTTTTGCCCATTAACCATCTTCCCTTTATTTCCACCCTTCCCTACCCTTCTCACCTTCTGGTAACCATCATTCTATTTTCTGTCTCCATGTACTATTCACAGTAGCCAAGATATGAAATCAATGTAAGTGTCTTTCAGTGGATGAGTAGATAAAGAAAATGTTGTACACATACACAATGGACTATTATTCAGTCATATAAAAGAATGAAATCCTGCCATTTCCCACAACATGGATGGAACTGGAGAACATTATGTTAAGTGAAATAAGCTAGATGCAGAAAAACAAATATCATAATTTTTAATAATATGTGGAAAGTAAAAAAATATTCTTTTCCTGACCTCATTGCTATTTTTTTATATTTAATACCCATCTTCTACCTTCTATTATTTGTGCAGAAACCTTATCTCCTAGACTGTAACTCTCACAGGCCCAATAATTCCTCATTTCATTTTTCCTAATAGTCACTGCATCAGGTTAATAAATGAATTATCAATTACTTTTTAAAATATATTTAAGGGATTATTTAATGATATGCTTAATCCCAACCATGTACTAACTTCTAATGCTGGTATCTGACAACAGACTGATGTAGGTAAAAACTCAAAACTGAAAGATCATTTCAAACCTGACCTCTTTGTTGGCCGATCTGGTATGAGCTCTGTTTCCTTTTCCGGGACTCGCTTAGGTTAGAATACCTAGGAAATTGACTTTGAGATGTATACTAGCTAGGAGAAAGTATACTGGGGAATGCTTTCAGAGAAAGAGGGGAGACTGGGAAAACAGGGAAACTGACTTGCAACTCAATCCCAGTAAAGTTCTCAGATAATCCAAAATCTTGCTTGAAGGTCGATGGTCCTTTAGAGTTGTCAAGAACTGAGGCAATGGAGAAGAGATTTTTGTACTTCCAGTTTAGTTAGTCATCCCATAGATGGCTATAGCCATAAGTGAGACAGCTAGAAACTCTTTTCAGTAGGAAACTAACCCCGGAAATTTCATTCTTCAGCAGCCAAAACTACTGGCAGCTGAAGAAAAGGGTACCTAGATTTCAAAGCATTCATTTGGCAGCACATCCACTATATGGGTTCCTCTCTGCTCACATAAATCTGCCACCTATATCCAGGCTTCACTCCTTTCAGATTTGGGACCTGGAATAATCCACACCTCTATCAGTTCTACAGTGGTATGAGGAACCTCTCTTCTCTCTTTGTGTTTCACTACACTTGGTCTCACCACTGCCTTCAAGTTGGGAAATACCTTTATGAAGATAACAACACTTTAATAAAAATCCTCTGTCTAACAACACCCTTTGTGGGTGGGGCAGATTATCACTAATGAATTACATTGACTTTTTTACATGTAACAAATTCTTCCCAAACAAAAGTTTAATTTGTTTGAAAACTCTACTGAGCATTATTTATTTTATATTTTTTAATATAAATATTAAACTAAAATGGAAAGATAAATAATGGGTGTTAAATCTGTACTTCTTATGCATCTTCATTAGTCCATTTTCATGCTGCTAATAAAGACACACCCAAGACTGGGAAGAAAAAGAGGTTTAATGGACTCATGGTTCCATGTGTCTGGGGAGGCCTCACAATCATAGCAGAAGGCAAGGAGAAGCAAGTCACATCCTACATGTATGGCAGCACGCAAAAAGAGAGAGCTTGTGCAGGGAATCTCCCCTTTTTAAAAACCATCACATCTCATAAGACTTATTCACTATCACCAGAACAGCATAGGAAAGACCTGCCACCGTCCATGATTCAATTACCTTCCACCAGGTTCCTCCCACTAATGTGGGAATTCAAGATGAGATTTGTGTGGGAACACAGCCAAACCATATCATCATTTCATTACAGGAAAGGAAACTGGGTATTTGAAAGAGAGTCCCTGGGATAGCCATAGGACTGAAGAAGGAAGGAGTCAATGACTTATATGAGTGACAAAGTGAAAACAATTTTTAAAAGCCTGTTTATCTGAAAATCATTTTCCTGAAACCTAACCATTATTTACACTGATGTCATAAAAATATGAAGATAAATTCCGAATAAGTTTTTAATGAAAGTAAAATGTAAGGAAAAATTATTTATTGAACTAAATAATAACTCCTAGCATCAAGGTAGTTCAGGCAATATGGTTATTAGGCATTTCTACATGAAAACACTAAATTAAAGTAAAAAGTGACACAGATGATTGACTTTCACAAAATATCACATAAAACCGGTCCAGAAATATTAAGACACATATTTAGGCATTGAATTCCTATATAAGGGGTCCACTAACATTACAGCTTGAACTAAATATCATCTTTAGTGGTGCGTTGGAGCAGATTTCAATAGAATACTTTGAGATTCAGGTGTAGTGGGGAAAAAATGAACTATTTGTCTCTTCAAAAAAGTAAACTAAACTATTGTTTTGGGAGAAATTCAATCTTTGTTACCTACACTGTTTCTGTATATTTCTTGTTTAAACAACAAGTTTGTTGCATGTCTTTTTCCAGCTAGGAGGTTAATTTAACCCTGAAGATTTTAATGTAGCACCCAGCACAAATGAGATCCCTTAAGTAGACTTATCCTACTGTTTTGTGGATGTACTGAACCTTGCTTTTTCTTTGAAAGACATGGCCCTTTGCTTTCCTATTCCCTGATATCACATTGAACACCCAAGAGTAAATGTTTGATACCAACCATCTGGCTCTTATTACCTAAAAAATAACAACCCAAACTTCCTCTTTGATTACCTTTTAAGGATAAAAATAATTAAAAAATTTATTTCATATAAAAATATTATATATCAGCTGGCATAATGTACATACAGTAATGAGATATACTCTTGAGTTTATGTGAGATTATTTATATTTATAAGCCTATATTATATTAGCTAATCTTATAAAATGTATTAACAGCTTCAGAGACAGAGCTAAAGAGAACCATTTTGTCTTACATGTACGTGTATTTGTGTATGTCTGTGTGTGCATATCATAGCAGTTATTTATACTATGAAATTTAAAATATATAAATTATTTTTAGGACTATTAAAGTTCAAAACATAAGCAGTATCAACATTAGTTTGTTATTTAAGAAACAATTCATTATTCGATTTATGCTATAGTGATTTACTTTTTTAACCACCCCAGGGTAACCTGGATAACTAAAGATCTCACTAGTATTTGGGGGAAAAAGACGTTATTAATATCAGTACCCTAATTTTGCTTTCATAATGGATCAAGTATTGTTCTCCAAAAGTGTGTATCCATGTAGATACCCTCCACCATAAATAAAAGTATTTGTTACAACTCCCAAAGTCATCTTAACTGCACCCATAAGTTCACCTGTGCTGCCATTAATTGTTTACTTTCAAACTCTGCCATTTCTGGGATATACACCTTTGGATGAGACTCTAGTTCACTGAATTGTCTTACAGCACTCCTACTCTTTACAGTTTTTTGGTGAGTGACACAACAGCTGGTATATCTTTCCCTGCAAGGGTTTACATCTCTTTTGAGGGGCAAATTTCTACTGATTTACTCCAATCACACTATCAAAACTCATGATATTTGAGGTTTCTGAGGCTTCATAAAATGGGAAAAATTTTTTCAGGGTTAAATTCATTGGTGGTTGTAAGAGTAGTTGAGGATGTATTTCAATAGCAAGGCTGCTTTGGTACTGAAATGTTAAGAATTTGTTTCCATATTTATTTCAGTATGCACACACATTCGCATACACACACACTTGCACACACCCACACAAACTCACAGCTCCTGATTTTGCTAGAATGCACACTCTGGTTCATGTTGGTAGATCAGCTGCTCTGTGGTACAAAAAAAATCACTGATCCACTTCAACTCCCATGGCTCACTGTGTATAGTCAGTATTCCTATATGATAAACTTTATTTCATGGGCTCTGTGAAGACAATTTTTTGGCTTTCAGATCCATTTCTTACTCTATTCTTATTCTGCTCTGTATTGTGGCTGAAAGAGGGGGAAGGGGGGAAAGCAAATCTGAAAGAATTTGCTTTACAAGTCCCTTTGTAAAATGGCTTCCAACTGTATTCAGTCCATGGAAGGAATCGGCAGGAGGATGTAAAGCCAAAGAAATGGAGAAGTCTGGTATTTCTTGTTCTTTCTACTTGCAGTGGCATCACTCTAAGTAGTAGCCAGTGGCTGTGTTTCCAACATGTTTTCAGCGTTTGATGGAGCGATCCAACTTTGATGGACCCAGCTCTTTCAAGAATCCCCAGTTGCAACTCTAGTATCCACCAGATGATCTGAGTTTGGAGGCACAGGCAGTATCTTCTCCTCCCTGTGTCTCCTTAACCCTAAGGATGATGGGAACTTCCTGCTATTGTTAATCTCTGGTCTGCCCCACCATTGCCAGTTCTAATTTTCAACCTGTTCATTACCTGTGTATCCAATCCCCTGTATTTTATTATTTCTGTTTGAAATATCTAGAGGGATCCACATTTTTTGGCTGGATTCCAACTGAAACACACTGAGTAGTGTGCTGTTAATATTTAACAATACATTCAACTGGGATAGAAATTTACCCTCAGAGATTTGAAATTTGCCAACTTTCAAGGTGTAAATACTCTCATTATGGTTAATGTTAAGTTACTAAGATGATGTCATAGAACCTGGACTTGGGAAGAGATGAGCACGATCAGTTCTTGTGACACAGCGTGAGCCAGCTCCTATACTTCACTGTCACACTTTAGTCATCAGCTGAATTTTCATTGATCATGTTCTTCTATTTTACAGACATTTCCGAACTTTAAGAATTAAAATTGTTGCTACATTGTAAAATCTTCTAATAGGCTTCCTTCCTCAATGAAAATGAGATGACAAATAGAAATTTGGCTAGGAGTTAAAATTTATCTAATCCTAACCGTTAATTCTGCCCAAATATCAGATAGAGCAACACCAGTTCCAAATAGAAATTTGGCTAGGAGTTAAAATTAATCCAATCCTAATTAATAATTCTGTCCAAATATTGGACAGAGCAACACTAGTTCCCTTTGTATACCCAATGCATCAGTACATTATAACTATGCCATTTTATTGCTTCACCTTAAGAACAAGCAAATCAGTGATGAGAAAATATGACTGCTTTTTGCCTTCAGAATTTGATTAAGACATAAAATTAGGAGACACATTTATTAAAATGATTGTAAAATTGTAACATTATTGTCAACAGTTACACTCAATACCTCATTTAAGGAATTTATATACAACATATGTAAATTGATATTTGTAGAAATAACATATATGGATCTTAAATCACTCCTTACATTTTTAAATTTGGGAATATAATAACTATCAACAATACTCCTCCAAAAGATAAAATTTTAAATGCTTTTCTTGCATCATGAACTGTGCTAAGATATTTGCATGCATAATCTCAACTTCCAATGGGTATTTGATTCAGGAATCCTACTACTGGGTATTTACCTCCCCCCAAAAATTATTATATCAAAAAGACACCTGTACTTGTATGTTTATTGCAGTACTATTCACAATAGCAAAGATATGCAATCAACTTAAGTGTCCATCAACAACTGGTTGCATGAAGAAAATGTGGTATATATGTATAATGGAATATTATTCAGCCTTAAAAATGAATGAAATTATGTCTTTGCTACAACAAGGATGGAACTGGAGGTCATTTCCTTAAGTGAAACAATTGACACACTGAAAGCAAAATATTGCATGTTCTCACTTAAAAATGGGAGCTAAATAATATGTACACATGGGCATAGAGAATGATATACAATGGAGACTCAGAAGGGTGGGAGGGAGTGGAAATGGAAGACGAGAAATTACTTAATGGGTACTATGTATGTTTTTTGAAGGATGAATACCCTAAAACCTCTGACTTCACCACTACGCAATCTATGCATTAACAAACTTACCCTTGTCTCTCATAAAATTATATAAATAAATAAATAAATATATAAATAAACGATAACAGAATGTTACAAAGCAAATGTTTCTATTTATGCTATTTTGTAAATAATAAAACAGGCACAAATAAGTTTAGAAAATCTGTCAAATCACATACCTAGCAGTGAACACATATTATATTAATTTCATTCTATAAATCATCTTTTAGTCATTGTGTTTTATAATCTCTGACCTATTACAAATCATTGCTATATTTAATATATGCTCTGATTCTAGTGACTGATAAATAAGAACAGTGGTGAATTTATCCTCTCACACAAGAGGAAAATTTAACTCTAAGAAAAAAATGAATTTCCAAAATGCTGAGTAAATTGTTCAATATTTTGTCCTTTTGTTTTTGTTTCTTCATTTCTAAAATTTCTTTAGAGATTATATCCTCTTGTGCACCTCAAATATCCTTGAAAATAAAATTGTTCTTAATTTCTTTCCTCCATCCCTTAATTATTCTAAAGGAGTTGAATTACCTGTTGCATATATCATTAAGAGTCCTAACCTCATTGCAAATAAAGGGAAAAAAAATGCAAAGTGAGTTTCTTTTTCAGTACCCATGACTCTCATTAAAGAACAGTCTGCTTTCAAAGAGTATAAAATTCTTAACAATTAGAGTCTGACTTTTCCACCTGGAGCTGCTGGCAAAGGTTAGCATCAAGGTGTGCTATGACATACTTGCCTTTTTCTGTTTCAAATTGGGATAGGAAAGAGATTCCCACTCTATGAACAAAGGTACATTTTTTGTTGCATGACTTCCAGATGGAGAGGAGCCAGCAGGTATGTTCAGATGATATGTTTGACTTGCACAGCAGGCTCCAGAGCATTCTTTTAAGCAGTAACTCTGTGTCATTAAAATGTTCATAGGCTTTTGTCACCTTTAATAGTAGACAAAAATGCCAGGAGCTTCCTATCAATTTTGGTTTTCATCCATTTTGTAACCATGTCTAGAGAACATGAAGATAAGATTGGGAATTATAGATCATTTATTTTCTTAGCCACATCAGAATAATTCATTTTAATGCTTAAATAAGTTAGCTTTTGCTACAAAACATTTAAAGCAACGACCATTTTTTGAGGTCACAATTTTGCAATCTGGAAACCTGGGCTAGCCTCATATAGGCACACCTTCCGGTCTGGTTCAGGTTCAGCTGATCACAGCTGAGGATGGTTCATGCCTCTGTAGTCAGCTGCTGGGACATGCAGGGCCTGGCTGAGTGTAGTCTGGAACACTCAAATCTGCTCCAGTTGACCTCTCATCCTCCAGCATACTATCTCATTTTAAGCTCATACTTGTTCTTAGCTTTCCAATAGCATCAAGACCCAGCATACAGCTCTTGTCACCCTCTGCTTGTGTTATATTTGCTGATGTCCCATTGACCAAAGGAAGTCCCATGACCTGCACAGATTCAGTGTGTAGGAAACAACCAAAAGGCTTAGATAAAAAGGAATGATTTGTGGTCATTTTTGCAATTACAACATGTCCCTAAAGTTAAAACTAATTGAGTTTTATAACCTTAGCATCCACACTAACCTATCATTTTGTTCTGTTTCTAAGAAGGAAGCTAATGTTCTTCTTTTAGACCGGCCTATAAATGAGTGACGCATATCCTTTGTCCTTCTATCTGTTTGAAAACTTTCTTCTTTTCAAGTCTCCACTCCTTCCTTTTTGTTGTTGTTAGTTTTTAAAATATTGTATCCACAATCAAATCCAACTCCTATAAAAATTAATAGTAGTATTGTTTTCTAAGCAGTTTCTGTATTTTATTTAATAAAATTTATTAAATTTTCTTTACTTCCTAATCAAGGATTTTCTTAATAAGCTAAAAAATTTGCCTTTATCAAATACTGCATTGCTTTGATTGGTTTCTGTCTACATTCTACTCACATTCTATGTCTTTTCTTAGTTTACATTATTCCTAGGCTCCCAATACTTGTGCTGCTATTGATTCTGAGATTATAAGAGCTTTATTTTGCTCCTTTTCACATACTACTATTTTTAATACAAATATTTGTGCCTTCTCAATTTATTCATCCAGTTATTGGCCTTAACCTTAGATTGTTCTCTAAACACACTGGTCTTAAGACACAATAAACTCATTTTGATACCTTTTACCTTTACTCCATTAACTTAAAAGCGATATGTTCATACCAATTTTTTCCACTGCTCTATTTCAAATATTTTTCTGTGAAATAAGAGGCTGCTTGACTTTTAGTTATGCTATTTATTTTTCAGTGCCCAACACCATAATAATAAGGAAATATAAAACAGATTTAATAATGTTTTTGAACTAACCAGATATAAGCATAGAAAAACAAGATTCTATCCACACCTCAATCGTATGTGTAGTGACAACGAAACATTAAAAATCAGTTATATTCTAGCCAATGATGAACACATATTACAAGAAAAGATAATGAGAAGGAAGAAACAGAAATAGGAAGCCTAGCATTATTCTGTGGTAAGTAGAAAATGTAGAACCATGGGACAAATTCTGTTAAGGTAAATACATTTTTAAATTTAAGGAAAATAAAAGGGCTGGGCACCGTGGCTCACGCCTGTAATCCCAGCACTGTGGGAGGCCAAGGTGGGAGGATCACGAGGTCAGAAGATTGAGACCATCCTGGCTAACACGGTGAAAACCCGTCTCTACTAAAAATAAAAAAAATTAGCCGGTTGCATTGGCGGGCACCTGTAGTCGCAGCTACTCCGGAGGCCGAGGCAGGAGAATGGCGTGAACCTGGGAGGTGGAGCTTGCAGTGAGCCGAAATAGCAACACTGCAGTCCGGCCTGGGCAAAAGAGCGAGACTCCGTCTCAAAAAAACAAAAAAAAAAAAAAGAAGAAAAGAAAAGAAAAGAAGATGTCTTTATAATTTTGTAAATACAGTTGTCAACAATTTCCAATTATCTCATCATCATGATGAACTGGAAAGCTTCATCACAAGCTTCCTGATGAGGAAGCTGCAAAGTTCACTATCTTTGACAGTGTTTGTGAACTGGATTGTGATTGTAAGATTAATGGCAGCAATATGGTTAGGCTTTGTGTCCCCACCCAAATCTTGTTTTAAATGGTAATCCCTATAATTCCCAAATGTCTAGGGAGAGAACTGGTGGGAGGTGATTGGATCATAATGGCAGTTCCCTCCATGCTCTTCTTGTGATAGTAAGTTCTCATGATATCTGATGGTTTTATTGGGGGCTCTTTCCCCTTTGCTACTCACACTTCTCTTTCTTGCCTGCCACCATGTAAGACCCGCCTCTGCCCCTTCTGCCATGATTGTAAATTTCCTGAGGCCTCCCCAGCCATGCAGGATTGTGAATCAATTAAACCTCTTTTGTTGATAAATTACCCA
The DNA here is from genome assembly GCF_029289425.2 of Pan paniscus. NCBI lineage: Eukaryota > Metazoa > Chordata > Mammalia > Primates > Hominidae > Pan > Pan paniscus. The sequence goes on along the minus strand of NC_073252.2, from coordinate 65,228,903 downwards.
GTCTCACGTATGTCTTTATAGCAGTGTGAAAATGGACTAATACTGGCAGCTTGCTGTGTCTATTTTATTATACTGGAAGGAAGGTTGAGGCTATTGTTCACAAAGTATAGTGAAGAGGCTAAAAACAGATAACCTTCATATTTTTTTTAAGACCTGGAACTGAGAAGGGCTAAAAACTTAGCTCTTATTAGTTATAACAATTCATATTTAACTATTAGCCTTTCAGAAATTCTAACTTCTATTCTTTATTGTGTGTGTGGTGGTGGGGTTGGTGGCTGTTTGTCAGTACACGCACACACACAAACATTCCACTTTTTCAAGCTTCAGTATCTAGGTACTCAACCAGTACTGTCATAATTGGGTTGTGTGTAGCAATACTAGGGAATGATAGAAAACAGGAGATAGGTTAGTTCTACTTTTTACTTTTTTCAACTTCAAGGGATAGGAATCCAATTATAGAAAACAGGCATTTAGCTTTTTAATAGTTTTTTTTTTAATTTTCTATGTGTGTAGATACAGACACAGATGCTAAATTTTCTACCACTCTTATCAAAAGACAAACCATTGTCTTCCTGCTTCTGAAAGATTGTGTTATAATATGGTTGTTACATGTTATCCTTATTACTTTCTCCTGATTATTATCAGTTTTCAGGAATTCAATTTTTTTTTTAATTTTTGTTTTACTTTAATTTCTGGGATACATGCGCTGAATATGCAGGTTTGTTACATAGGTATACATGTGCCATGGTGGTTTGCTGCACCCAACAACCCTAAAAATCACCTAGGTTTTAAGCCCTGAATGCATTAGTTTCTTGTCCTAATGCTCTCCCTCCCCTATCTCCCCACCTGCTGATAGGCCCCAGTGTGTGATGTTCCCCTCCCTGTGTCCATGTGTTCTCATTGTTCAACTCCCACTTATGAGTGAGAACATGCAGTGTTTGGTTTTCTGTTCCTGTGTCAGTTTACTGAGGATGATGGCTTCCAGCTTCATCCATGTCCCTGCAAAGGACATGAACTCATTCTTTTTTATGGCTGCATTATATTCCACAGTGTATATGTGCCACATTTTCTTTATCCAGTCTATCACTGATGGCCATTTGGGTGTGTTCCAAGTCTGGGCTATTGTAAATTGTGCTACAATAAACATACGTGTGCATGTGTCTTTATAGTAGAATGATTTATAATCCTTTGTGTATATACTCAGTAATGGCATTGCTGGGTCAAATAGTATTCCTGGTTCTAGATCCTTGAGGAATCGCCACGCTGTCTTCCACAGTGGTTGAACTAATTTACACTCACACCAACAGTGTAAAAGCATTCCTATTTCTCAACATTCTCGCCAGCATCTGTTGCTTCCAGACTTTTTAATGATTGCTATTCTAAGTGGTGTGAGATGGTATCTCATTGTGGTTTTGATTTGCATTTCTCTGATGACCAGTGATGATGAGTTTTTGTTTCTTATGTTTGGTGGCCACATAAATGTCTTGTTTCGAGAAATGTCTGTTCTTATCCTTTACCCACTTTCTGATGGGGGTTTTTTTTTAATCGTAAATTTGTTTAAGTGTCTTGTAGATTCTGGGTATTAGCCCTTTGTCAGATAGATAGCACATCAGAAAGCATATCCACCATGATCACGTCAGCTTCATCCCTGGGATGCAAGGCTGGTTGAACATACACAAATCAATAAATGTAATCCATCACATAAACAGAACCAATGACAAAAGTCATGTGATTACCTCAATAGATGCAGAAAAGGCCTTTGATAAAACCCAACACCCCTTCATGCTAAAAACTCTCAATAAACTATGTATTGATGAAACATATCTCAAAATAATGAGAGCTATTTATGACAAAACCTCAGCCAATATCATACCAAATGGGCAAAAGCTGGAAGCATTCCCTTTGAAAACCAGCACAAGACAAGGATGCCCTCTCTCACTACTCCTATTCAACATAGTATTAGAAGTTCTGTCCAGGACAATCAGGCAAAAGAAAGAAATAAAGCATATTCAAATAGGAAGAGAGGAAGTCAAATTGTCTCTTTTGCAGATGACATGATTGTATATTTGGAAAACCCCATCGTCTCAGCCCAAAAACTCCATAAGCTGATAACTTCAGCAAGGTCTCAGGATACAAAATCAATGTGCAAAAATCACAAGCATTTCTATACACTAACAATAGACAAGCAGAGAGCCAAATCATGAGTGACCTCCCATTCCCAATGTTTTTTAAGTTAATAACTAAGGGTCTCATTTATATAAACCCCAATTCCTTTTAATTAGGAATACCAAAAGCACATTTTACATATTTATGTTCTTCTTGAAGACTAAAAAGTAAGAAATTAAGATGCTTAATTACCTAAAACACTGTTTTCTCTGTTTGGGCAGCTTATATATTCTCATGTAGCTATCTGTCTGATATATTCTCAATGTCTATGACATCATTTTACCCTCTCAAAATTATATATATTTGGCTAGGCAAAATTATAAAATCTTGAGAAATGTATTTAAAAAGATAGATTCTTATCAAATCTAGTCTCCCCTAAGTTTTTAAACAAATACCATATGATTAAAATATGTATGAAATAATCCACTTACTTTCTGTTCAAATCAGGAAAAAAAAACTGAAACAAATATCAAATTCTTATTCCTCATAAGTGACTAAGAGTAACTTCATTAAGTCAGAGAGAGTCCTGTACAGTGCATGATACACAAATAACGACCCATGTTTCATGTAATGGAATGAGAAAACTGTATAATGATTAATTATGCAAGTTCTTGTGACTTCATGCTGGTGTAGACTTATACAAGTTAGTGTAATTAAAAATTAACCTTTTGTTACATACAAGTAAAATTATTTGACCAATTTCATAGAAAAATATCCACAATTACATCAAAGAAACTATCTGAATAAGTATCAAAATTTTATATTTTATTTGACAGATATTATAGAAGAAGAGTGGTTTTGAAACAAAATATAAGTTGAAAGTAGCCTTTTAAATAAATCTTTTAGTGGTATTTAAGTTAAGTTAAAGTTAAAATAACTGAAGCCTTGAAATATTTCATTTCTACATATTTTCACTGTAGATATTCATGCTATAATGAATGTAAACCAAGTTTTTACAAGTAGAATTTTAACATATTGAGTACAGTATTTATCTTTATTTATTATTCACCACAATTTCAGTATTATAGATATTGAATATATGTCTAAAAGACCACTAAAGCAAGGAAACCAGAATTTCCACTAGAAAAAAATTCATACTGGGTACTTCAAGAAAATATTCATGTGGTCATTTCAGAAGAAAATAGAAATGTTTGAATTCCTTATAGTTTTACTTCAGCTTTGTGTGATTTTATTTTGAGTTATGTGTTGAGGATTGATGTATCTTTCCAATGTTAAGAGCTACTTAAGATTTTCTGGGTACTTCACTCTTTCCTTCTAATTTCTGAATTTACTGTACCCCTAGCCAATGCCATCATGCTTTGTGTCTTATTCTTTCTGTAGAGAAGGAATCTTTATTTTCTTTCTTCATCTGAGAAATTTTTATCTAACCTTAAACACTCAATTCAAGTAGTGAAGTCACCCTTGATTATCTGTATTATATTCTTATAACACACAATTTTACAATAAAAATTAGCAATTTAAAATATAGTTTCTGCTGTAATTATTTGTTCTTAGATCTGTATCCCACAGAAGACTGTGAACTCAGTGGGTCAATGATAAAATTTTATTTCTGTAGAGACTATTATAAGTCACTGGTGCATAGTGACAAGCAAATATGTACTGAAAGAATGAATTCATTAATATATGAATAAGCTAACTAATTAATAACTGAATATATGAAACTTGAAAGGATGAAAGCATGCATAAATAAATGAATATAGATATTGAGTTTATTAGTTTGGGCCATATTAGGCTGATATTTTCTTTTATTACTTCTTATTTTTAAAAAAGTTAGATGAAGATGAAGGAATCCCAAGATTAAAGGTTTCTTCAATATTCTTTGATTCCATTGGGGTCTTGTTTGTAGTACTCATATGTTCCTTTCAAATCACAGAAAATAAAATAAATACAAATAATTTAAATATTCTCTAACATTTTATCAACTAAAACTTTCAACAACGTGTATATACATGCTTTGGTTTGTGTGTGTGTCTGTGTGTATGTATGTGTGTGTGTATATATATACCCACATAAAATATGCTGTGATATTGAGTAACTCTGGAAAGAAAATGTATACAAAGAAACATAAAAGAAATAAGGTCAATCTCATAATGTCATAAGGGTTATGATTTCCACTATATACAGTGTTATAATGCCTATATCATAAAATGAGAAAGGTGAATATATCTTATTAACACTGTTTTCCTGCAGACATCTTTTTGGAGAAGAAATATGTAAAATTAATATGTGACCACTCTAAAAGGCAAATAATGAATGAATTATTAGAAGTGATAAAATGTATTTTTTAATAAAAATAAAAATATATAGGGCAGTGCTTGTCTATTAATTTCTCCTCAGTCTAAATCTACTCACGTACCAACCTGGCTTGTTGATTGAGTTGTTTCATTAACGATATGAAATGAGACACATGAAACACTTGGGAAAACAGCAAGATTTAGAAGCAAAGAGTGAATTCAAAGAGATGATTTGAAGGTTATGTGGTAAAAGTTCAGTTTCTTCAACTAATTAGGGCTGTTGGGACTCTTACAATATTTAGTTTCTAGGTCAAATTAAGTTTAGTGGCTTATTCTGTAGCCAAGTGAAAAATAAAGTTAATAAATATTTTACAATACAATTATTTTCAGTTGGTAATATGTCATCACTTATTATTTCCTTTTTACTTTCTTATTTTCTTTTTTCATCAAAAAGCACAGCAGATAGTAAAAAAAGTAATTTATACTACTACATTTTCATATTTTGAATTTCTATTTTAAGAAATTTAATAAATGTTAGTGTGATATATCATTTAAATTGCTGGCTGTATTTTATTATTAGAATCTAATTAAAGTAACTGCCATAAATTAATTGCCACTCAAAAATTCTTTATCAAAGACATATATGTTGCAAGAGAACTAAACCCAAAATTGTTTTACATAATGATTTTATATCTAAGTTGAAACTCCAGCAGAATAACATCATTGGTTATGATCAATGAAAAGCATTTTGATTCTATCACGTGTCTTATTATTGGGGGGTTGGACACTTCCAATTTTTCATTCTATTTCTTTTGTTCTTTAACAGTTTTATTGTGACACAAAAAAGGCATTCAAAGTATAAAACATAAATGCACACATGAACAAATTATCTTAAATCAAATACCCAAGTAAAACCTTCTGTCTGAAGATACAAAATATTGTCAGAAATCCCAATTCTGCCAAAATCTTCTGACAAATATCAATTGACAAATGTCAATTATCTACTTGACTGGGATAATTATAGCATACCTTTTTGGTAATCACTTTCTTTAACCACCTAAATATGCAACTTTATACAAGGTAAGTTTGGTTTTGCCAATTTGATACTTTAAAAAGTGGAATCATATGGTACATTTTTTGTGTGTTCTGCTTCTTTTCCTCAACATTGGATTTTTAAAAGACATTTATGTGGCCAAAAAACACATGAAAAAAACCGCATTATCACTGGTCATTAGAGAAATGCAAATCAAAACCACAATGAGATGCCATTTCATGCCAGTTAGAATGGAGATTATTAAAAAGCACTGCCCTATACATTTCTATTTTCATTAAAAAATACATTTTATCACTTCTAATAATTCATCATCATTTGTCTTTTAGAGTGAGCATATATTAATTTTACATATTTCTTCTCTAACAAGATGTCTGCCAGAAAACAGTGTTAATAAGATATGTTCACCTTCCTTGTTTTATAATATAGGCATTATAACACTGTACATAGCTGAAATCACAACCCTATGAAATTATGTGATTGAGCTTATTTCTATTGTTATGTTTCTATATATTATCTTTCCGAGTTACTCAATATACTATGACATATAGATATATTGATATACATAGATATAGATATGACCATCATAGCACAATGTGTGTCATTTTGGTTTTAGTCTTCATTTAAGATTTTCTTCATTACAAATGATATAGAATATTTCTCATATTTTTCATATTTCTCAGTATGTTTGTTACCCATTTGGATTTTCTCTTTTATAAAATTCTTACTCAAGTCTTTTGCTTTTTTTTCTATTGAGTTCACTCTCTTTATATAATGATTTGTAGGTATTTGTTGATTCTGCACATAGATTCTCTAACTATTGTATGTATTGCAAATGTATTGTCTTGCAATTTGGCTTGTGTTTTGTTTTTCCAACTTTGATATGTTTTGATACACAAAAGTTTCATCTTAATTAAAAATGTATCAATCTATTTTTATATTTAGTGCATTTTTTGTCTTGTTTAATAGTATATCCTATTTTAATTATGCCATCCATCATCTGGATTTCAAAAAATGTTCTGAGGAATGTGTTCAAATTGTTTTTATTTCCTCCATATGCATATTCAATTCTCTCAATATTTTTTACTGTGAAGACTGACAATGTTTTTCTGTGCCACAGTTCAACCTTTTTCATAAATTTTATTTCACATATATGTTGGTCTGATTAGGTGCAATTCTACTCCCTTCTGCTATTCTATTTTTCTTGAATACTTGGGAGAGAAAAATATCTCACTTTGTATTTTCATAAATATTAGAAAATGTTTTCATTTTTTAAATCGTGACTAGATGTTGAACATCATTGGCAACTGTGTATCTTCATCCATTGTTATGACTGATGTTCCTCCTTAATTCTGCTATACTCACCTGCAGTTCCTGAAACAATCAACTTGGTCAGGATATATGACCTCTATCAACCATAGGGGATTCGTTTTGCTAATCATTTGTTAACAAATTTTGCATTATGTCCATGAAAGAGTGGCCTTTTTTCTATTTTCCCTTAACTTTCTTGTTTTGATATAAAGTTTATGCTAACATCATAAAATAAGTTACTTAAGTATTTTAAAATAAGATACTAATTTTTTTTCTAGTCCCTGGAAGACGTTGCATAAATTTGATTATTAATTCCTGGAAAGAATGTTTTTGCATGTCAAAAATATTTTAACTATAGATTTGATTCCTCCTTGCTGGTTTAGAGCAATTCAGTTTACTGGGGGTGGGGGAGGGGTTGCATCATGTGTATTCTCCTAAGCATTTAATTTTAAATACAATTACAAATATTTTGGTATATAGTGTGTAAATTTTTTTTATCTATATCTACATGAAATGTACCCATGTCAGATTGTCATTTCTGATATTTGACTTTTTGAGTCTTCTTTTTTGTTTTTATCAGTCTTTCCAGAAGTCTATCAATTCTTTTTTTTTTTTTTTCCGAGATGGAGTCTTGCTTTTTTTGCCGAGGCTGGAGTGCAATGGTGTGATCTCGGCTCACTAGAACCTCTGCCTCCCGGGTTCTAGCAATTATCCTGTCCCAGCCTCCTGAGTAGCTGGGATTACAGGTGCCCACCACTCCCAGTTAACTTTTTGTATTTTTAGTAGAGACGAGGTTTCACCATGTTGATCAGGCTGGTCTCAAACTCCTTACCTCAGGTGATCCATCTGCCTTGGCCTCCCAAAGTGCTGGGATTACAGGCGTGAGCCACTGCACCCGGCCAATTCTCTTTTTTAATAACAACTTTTAACTCTGTTTATCCTCTAAAATGTTTTCTTCTATTTGCTTATCTTCTTCTGTTTTCCTTATAATTTAATTTTTGTCTGCATTCTTTTGTGATAATTTACTCTTTATCTTTTTGTAATATATGCATATTTCATATATTTTATCGCTTTTTTTACTAATTGCATTTTAAGCTATAAATTTTTATTTAAATCCTGCACTCAAATTTGTATATACTGTTTATTATAATTTAATTTCAAATATTTTCTAACATGCATTGTCATTTTTTCATTGATTTATGAATTAATTTATTTTTTAATTTTTATTAGTAATTTTCTTGAGATGGGGTCTCACTCTGTTGCCCAAGCTGGAGTGTAGTGGTATGATCTCTGCTCACTGAAATCTGCCTACCAGATTCAAGTAATCCTCCTGCCTCAGCCTCCCAAATAGCTGAGACCACAGGCACCCACCACCAAACCCAGCTATTTTTTTTTTATTGTATTTTTGATAGAGATGTGGTTTCACCATGTTTCCAGGGTGGTCTCAAACTCCTGAGCTCAAGTGATCTGCACACTTCAGCCTCTCAAAATGTTGGGATTACAGGCATGAGCCGCCACACCTGGTTACATATGAATTAATTTAGATATTTATTTTTAAATTCCAACTATATATAAACATTTTATACTTATGTTTGGTTACTTTATTGCATAGTTTTATGCAAGAAAAATTAACTACTTGAGTCTTGTTATAACTTATTATTGCTAATTTGTCACCCATCTTTTCATCTATCCATGTATGGGAAAATGTGATTTTTTTAGGAAATAATTTTATTTATCCCCAAAAAAATCTTACTATAAGTGAGAGACTTGAAATTTTTAAAGCCAATCATTTAATAAAAAGCCAAGAGGTAGCCTATGCAAGCCCTCATTTATCTGGGATTTACTTTTAAGCCCATCTCAAAGTAGTGATTAGATCACCTGGGTCCTCAATCTCGGCAGCCACAGATTCTTCTAGTTCTGAAAGGCTAACATAAGGACAACTTAGGCTGTCAGGGGCACCTCCAGGTTTCCCAGTGATTTGCTTTGCTCATACTTTTAAATACTAGAATCTCATACTTGTTGTTTTTGTTACATTTTAGCATTTGTAGCTATAGTCAATAGAAAGGGATGGTCTAAATGACCTAATCAACCATTATATAAAAAAAAAGAAAAGAAAGTCATTTTAATTATTCTCAATCAGGTATGATAGCCAGCAGATGACTTGCACATTTTTTGCTATTAATTCACAGAATTTTCAAGTAAAATTTCTCTTTGCACTTTTAGGTCAATTTTTTTTTTTGCTAACTCATGAGTAGAAGCTAAAAGATGAAATCTTCCCAGAAATACTCATGTCTTTATAAGTGATACACACAATTTTAAAAAGTCATAAATATGCAAAAATGTCCTCAACATCATTAGATTTTAGGGAAATGCAAAGTAAAATCATTGTAATATTACATACCAATAAAGTAACTAAAATAATAAGATTGATAATATACAATCTAGATTTATTGTGGAGAAACTGAAACTCTCAATTCTGCTGATAGGAATGTAAAATGATAAAAACCACTTTAGAACATAGTTTAGCACTGTCTTAGAGATTAAACATATAATGACCTTATAACCTAGAAATTCCCCTCTTAGGACAATTTTTTAATATACTTTTGTAGAAAGACATATAGAAAAAGTATAAAAGATGGTTTATTGTTTGAGGATAGGGAGTGGTAATTAACTGGAAAATAGCAAGAAAAGACATTTTGGGGATGATGGAAACATCTTTTACGTTGATTGGTTTTCTAAGAGTTACACCAGTATATACTTGCAAAACTTATTCAAATCTACAATATATATTTTTTTCACTTCTTTTTTGTGGAGTAGGCACATTAAATCTCAATTTAAGGCATGAGAACTACGTGATAAATGCACAAGCCTCAGCAGCTGATTTGATCAACTGGAAGAAAGGGTATCAGTGATGGAAGATCAAATGAATAAAATGAAGTGAGAAGAGAAGTTTAGAGAAAAAAGAATAAAAAGAAATGAACAAAGCCTCCAAGAAATATGGGACTATGTGAAGAGACCAAATCTACATCTGATTGGTGTACCTGAAAGTGACGGGGAGAATGGAACCAAGTTGGAAAACACTCTGCAGGATATTATCCAGGTGAACTTCCCCAATCTAGCAAGGCAGGCCAACATTCAAATTCAGGAAATACAGAGAATGCCACAAAGATACTCCTCGAGAAGAGCAACTCCAAGACACATAATTGTCAGATTCACCAAAGTTGAAATTAAGGAAAAAATGTTAAGGGCAGCCAGAGAGAAAAGTCGGGTTACCCACAAAGGGAAGCCCACCAGACTAAAAGCAGATCTCTCAGCAGAAACTCTACAAGCCAGAAGAGAGTGGGGGCCAATATTCAACATTCTTAAAGAAAAGAATTTTCAACCCAGAATTTCATATCCAGCCAAACTAAGCTTCATAAGTGAAAGAGAAATAAAATCTTTTACAGACAAGCAAATGCTGAGAGATTTTGTCACCACCAGGCCTGCCCTAAAAGAGCTCCTGAAGGAAGCACTAAACATGGAAAGGAACATCCAGTACCAGCCACTGCAAAAGCATGCCAAATTGTAAAGACCATTGAGGCTAGGAAGAAACTGCATCAACTAACGAGCAAAATAACCAGCTAACATCATAATGACAGGATCAAATTCACACATAGCAATATTAACCTTAAATGTAAATTGGATAAATGTTCCAATTAAAAGACACAGACTGGCAAATTGGATAAAGAGTCAAGACCCATCAGTGTGCTGTATTCAGGAAACCCATCTCATGTGCAGAGACACACATAGGCTCAAAATAAACGGATGGAGGAAGATCTACCAAGCAAATGGAAAACAAAAAAAGGCAGGGGCTGCAATCCTAGTCTCAGATACAACAGACTTTAAACCAATAAAGATCAAAAGAGACAAAGAAGGCCATTACATAATGGTAAAGGGATCAATTCAACAAGAAGAGCTAACTATCTTAAATATATATGCACCCAATATAGGAGCACCCAGATTCATAAAGCAAGTCCTTAGAGACCTAGAAAGAGACTTAGACTCCCACACAAGAATAATGGGAGACTTTAACACCCCACTGTCAACATTAGACAGATTAACAAGACAGAAAGTTAACAAGGATATCCAGGAATTGAACTCAGCTCTGCACCAAGTGGATGTAATAGACATCTACAGAACTCTCCACCCCACATCAACAGAATATACATTCTTCTCAGCACCACACCACACTTATTCAAAAATTGACCACATAGTTGGAAGTAAAGCACCCCTCAGCAAATGTAAAAGAACAGAAATTAGAACAAACTGTCACTCAGACCACAATGCAATCAAACTAGAACTCAGGATTAAGAAACTCACTCAAAACTGCTCAACTACATGGAAACTGAACAACCTGCTCCTGAATGACTACTGGGTACATAACAAAATGAAGGCAGAAATAAAGATGTTCTTTGAAACCAATGAGAACAAAGACACAACATATCAGAATCTCTGGGGCACATTCAAAGCAGTGGGTAGAGGGAAATTTATAGCACTAAATGCCCACAAGAGAAAGCAGGAAGGATCTAAAATTGACACCCTAACATCACAATTAAAAGAACTAGAGAAGCAAGAGCAAACACATTCAAAAGCTAGCAGAAGGCAAGAAATAACTAAGATCAGAGCAGAACTGAAGGAAATAGAGACACAAAAAACCCTTCAAAAAATCAATGAATCCAGGAGCTGGTTTTTTGAAAAGACCGACAAAGTTGATAGACCGCTAGCAACACTAATAAAGAAGAAAAGAGAGAAGAATCAAATAGATGCAATAAAAAATGATAAAGGGGATATCACCACTGATTCCACAGAAATACAAACTACCATCAGAGAATACTATAAACACCCCTACGCAAATAAATTAGAAAATCTAGAAGAAATGGATAAATTCCTCGACACATACACCCTCCCAAGACTAAACCAGGAAGAAGTTGAATCTCTGAATAGACCAATAACAGGCTCTGAAATTGAGGCAATCATTAATAGCTTACCAACCAAAAAAAGTCCGGGACCAGATGGATTCACAACTGAAATCTACCAGAGGTACAAGGAGGAGCTGGTACCATTCCTTCTGAAACTATTCCAATCAATAGAAAAAGAGAGAATCCTCCCTAACTCATTTTATGAAGCCAGCATCATCGTGATACCAAAGCCTGGCAGAGACACAACAAAAAAAAAATAACAGAATTTTAGACCAATATCCCTGATGAACATCGATGCAAAAATCCTCAATAAAATACTGGCAAACCGAATCCAGCAGCACATCAAAAAGCTTATTCACCATGATCAAGTGGGCTTCATCCCTGGGATGCAAGGCTGGTTCAACATAAGCATATCAATAAACCTAATCCAGCATATAAACAGAACCAATGACAAAAACCATATGATTATGTCAATAGATGCAGAAAAGGCCTTTGACAAAATTCAACAACCCTTCATCCTAAAACCTCTCAATAAATTAGGTATCGATGAGACGTATCTCAAAATAATAAGAGCTATCTATGACAAACCCAAAGCCAATATTATACTGAATGGGCAAAAACTGGAAGCATTCCCTTTGAAAACTGGCACAAGACAAGGTTGCCCTCTCTCACCACTCCTATTCAACATAGTGTTGGAAGTTCTGGCCAGGGCAATCAGGCAGGAGAATGAAATAAAGGGTATTCAATTAGGAAAAGAGGAAGTCAAATTGTGCCTGTTTGCAGATAACATGATTGTATATCTAGAAAACCCCATCTTCTCAGCCCAAAATCTCCTTAAGCTGATAGGCAACTTCAGCAACACCTCAGGATACAAAATCAATGTGCAAAAATCACAAGCATTCTTATACACCAATAACAGACAAACAGAGAGCCAAATCATGAATGAACTCCCATTCACAATTGCTTCAAAGAGAATAAAATACCTAGGAATCCAACTTACAAGGGATGTGAAGGACCTCTTCAAGGAGAACTACAAACCACTGCTCAATGAAATAAAAGAGGATACAAAGAAATGGAAGAATATTCCATGCTCATGGGTAGGAAGAATCAATATCATGAAAATGGCCATACTGCCCAAGGTCATTTATAGATTTAATGCCATCCCCATCAAGCTACCAATGACTTTCTTCATAGAATTGGAAAAAACTACTTTAAAGTTCATATGACAGCAAAAAAGAGCCCGCATCGCCAAGTCAATTCTAAGCCAAAAGAACAAAGCTGGAGGCATCATGCTACCTGACTTCAAACTATACTACAAGGCTACAGTAACCAAAACAGCATGGTACTGGTACCAAAACAGAGATATAGACCAATGGAACAGAAAAGAGCCCTCAGAAATAATGCCGCATATCTACAACCATCTGATCTTTGACAAACTTGACAAAAACAAACAATGGGGAAAGGATTCCCTATTTAATAAATGGTGCTGGGAAAACTGGCTAGCCATATGTAGAAAGCTGAAACTGGATCCCTCCCTTACACCTTATACAAAAATTAATCCAAGATGGATTAAAGACTTCAATATTAGACCTAAAACCATAAAAACCCTCGAAGAAAACCTAGGCAATACCATTCAGGACTTAGGCATGTGCAAGGACTTCATGTCTAAAACACCAAAAGCAATGACAACAAAAGCCAAAATTGACCAATGGGATCTAATTAAACTGAAGAGCTTCTGCACAGCAAAAGAAACCACCATCAGAGTGAACAGGCAACCTACAGAATAGGAGAAAATTTTTGCAATCTACTCATCTGACAAAGGGCTAATATCCAGAATCTACAATGAACTCAAACAAATTTATAAGAAAAAAACAAACAACCCCATCAACAAGTAGGCGAAGGCTGTGAACAGACACTTCCCAAAAGAAGACATTTATGCAGCCAAAAGACACATGAAAAAATGCTCTTCGTCATTGGCCATCAGAGAAATGCAAATCAAAACCACAATGAGATACCATCTCACATCAGTTAGAATGGCGATCATTAAAAAGTCATGAAACAACAGGTGCTGGAGAGGATGTGGAGAAATAGGAACACTTTTACACTGTTGGTGGGACTGTAAACTAGTTCTACCATTGTGGAAATCAGTGTGGCGATTCCTCAGGGATCTAGAACTAGAAATACCATTTGACCCAGCCATCCCATTACCGGGTATATACCCAAAGGACTATAAATCATGCTGCTATAAAGACACATGCACACACGTATGTTTATTGTGGCACTATTCACAATAGCAAAGACTTGGAACCAAGCCAAATGTACTACAATGATAGACTGGATTAAGAAAATGTGGCACATATACACTATGGAATACTATGCAGCCATAAAAAATGATGAGTTCATGTCTTTTGTAGGGACATGGATGAAGCTGGCAACCATCATTCTCAGCAAAGTATTGCAAGGACAAAAAAACCAAACACCGCATGTTCTCACTCATAGGTGAGAATTGAACAACGAGAACACATGGACACAGGAAGGGCAACATCACACACTGGGGCCTGTTGTGGGGTGGGGGGAGGGGGGAGGGATAGCATTAGGAGATATACCTAATGTTAAATGACGAGTTAATGGGTGCAGCACACCAACATGGCACATGTATACATCTGTAACTAACCTGCACATTGTGCACATGTACCCTAAAACTTAAAGTATAATTAAAAAAAAAAAAGTTACTTGGAAAATATTTGTGCACCTGAGTATTGCAAAATTCAATTTCGCTCTAACATTGCCATCACATTTTGCCTTATAATGTGACATTTGAGTGAATCTATTTTAATCCAAATATCAGAAAAGTTTTATTCATTCATTTATTTTGGTATAGATAGTCTGCATATTTAGTCTTTCAAGTGGACTTTCAAAATACATAGGTAAACAACATCTAATTTATTACATTTGCCATAGTCCATATTGAAGATAAATTTGGGAAAGAAAATAACATAGTCAGGAATGATAACACCACCACAGTGGAAAGTAACCCAGAGATATAAACTATAGAATCAGTTTTAATTTTTTAAAGAACCTGTGTACTGTTTTCGGTAATGTCTACACCCATTTACATCCTCACCAATAGTGCACATGGTTCCCTTTTCTCCACATCCTTACCAATACTTCTTATCACTTGTCTTTGTGATAATAGACATTCTAAGGAATCCGGTGATAACTCATTGTGGTTTTGATTTGCATTTCTATGATCATTAGTGATGTTGAGTAAATTGTCATATACTTGGTCATTTTTTATGTCTTCTTTAACAAAAGTCTTTTTTTTTTCTTTGAGATGGAGTGTCACTCTGCCACCCAGGCTGCAGTGCAGTGGCGCGATCTCAGCTCACTGCAAGCTCTGCCTCCCAGGTTCACGCGATTCTCCTGCCTCAGCCTCCCAAATAGCTGGGACTACAGGCGCCCGCCACCACGCCTAGCTAATTTTTTGTATTTTTAGTAGAGACAGGGTTTCACCGTGTTAGGCAGGATGGTCTCGATGTGACCTCGTGATCCACCCCCGTCGGCCTCCCAAAAGTGCTGGGATTACAGGCATGAGCCACTGCGCCCAGCCTAGTGATTTTTCTGCTTTGAATTCTGTGAGGTTTTAAAATGTATTTTGGATATTCACCTTTTATCAGATACACAGTTTG
This sequence comes from Pan paniscus, assembly GCF_029289425.2. Lineage (NCBI taxonomy): Eukaryota > Metazoa > Chordata > Mammalia > Primates > Hominidae > Pan > Pan paniscus. The sequence continues at coordinate 65,213,473 of NC_073252.2, read as the reverse complement.
CAAATGTTTTCTCCAAATCGTTGGGCTGCTTTTTTATTGTTGTCACAGGATTTTTAGGGTGTCGCTTTGCCACCCTGAGTTTTGCTTGGGCCTGCTGGGCTCATTTTGTCCACTTGCCTTGGCAGGCTGCCCATGGCTCACATTACTGGCCTGGATCCCACACCGTCCATCAGCAAGCAAGGCATGGAGCGGCGAGTGGTGTGTGAAGGAACATAGCATCTGATCACTGTTCAAAGCCAGGCAAGCCAGCTGCAGCAGAGCAGGCAGCTCCAGGTGTCAGCATGGGCACTGGCTCTCTGCAAGGCTGTGGCTCAACCAAGTGCACTGTAAGCAGCTTCCATGGTTGGCACCAAGAAACACGGTGACACCTGGAAGCTTGGAGACCCCCAGGAACCACAGAGCCCTGAAAAGGGTGTGACAGTTCTGGCTTAGGGAGCTCCTAGGTCTGGGCTCCCCAGAGGGCCACAGCTCTTCTCTCCTTCTCTCTTCTCTCCTTCTTGTCTCCTGCAATGTGGCAAACCAGAGGCATGTTTCAACTCTGTTTGTATTATAGCTCTTTTAGCAACCCCATTTGGCAGGTCCCAAGTTATTGTCCTGCATCTTGAAAGACTAAGGTATGGGGACAAGTGCAAGGTGAACAAGGCAAAGAGGAGCTTTATTGAGTGACAGAACAGCTCAGAGGAAATCTGCATTGGGTAGCATCTCTCCCCAGGCGGGGTGACCCGTTGTCTCCTCAGCTGTCAGCAGAGAGGAGACACTTAGAGGGTGTAGCTCCTCTCTGCAACTGACAGGTCATTGTTGTCTCAAGTCTGGCTGAGTGCAGGGCTTTTATGGGTCTCAGAGGGGAGGAAGTACATGCTGATTGGTAGTTGGGTGGCCATGGGTGGACTAGAAAAAAGCACCACAAATTTTCACACCAGTTCACAGTGCTGGCAGCCCTGCCCTCAGGCTTCAGGCCCTCCCCAACTTGAAGTTGAGGCTTCACTGGGGACATGCCTACTTCTGCCCAGGAGCCTGTCTGGCACCTGCTGCCATTTATGGTGCCCAGGCTGTTCATGCAAAGGGGCACCTGCAGGCCTGAGCCAAGGTGCCCTCAGCTGCCCCCCCTGCCAGCCTCCCTACTATACTTGATGCCCAAAGTCTGGAGGGGGCCAAGGTGGCAAGGGGCTGGCATGTCAGTGCTGTCTGCAGTGTTTGCACAACAGGCCAGTCTACAATAGCACCCAGACTTGGCCCCAATCTTGCTCTGAGATTGTAGCAGGTGCTGAAGGTGGGAAGAGGCCAGGCAACAGCAATAGGCCCCCTAGAGTGCACAGATGCCCAGGTCTGCAGCAGTGGCTTGGGTGGCTGCAGCTGCAGCTGAGAGGGCAGGGCTCTTGCCTGCTTCTATCCTTTGCTGGCTTAACTCATATGATCACAAGGTCCCACAATAAGCCATTTGGAAGCTGGAAACTGAGAAGCAAGGAGAGCCAGTCTGAGTCCCAAAATTGAAAAACTTGGAGTCCGATATTTGAGGGCAGGAAACCTCCAGCATGGGAGAAAGATGTAGGCTGGGAGGCTAGGCCAGTCTAGTCTTTTCACATTTTTTTTTTTTTTTTCTGTCTGCTTTATATTCTAGCTGTGCTGGCAGCTCATTGGATGGTGCCCAACCAGATTAAGGGTGGCTCTGACTTTCCCAGCCCACTGATTCAAATGTTAATCTCCTTTGGCAACACCCTCACAGACACAGCTAGGATCAATAATTTGCATCCTTCAATATAATCAAGTTGACACTCAGTGTTAACCGTAACAAGTCCACCTCTTGTCAACTTGAACATGTACACATCTCCTGAGATCACACATAATATTTAAATAAAGACAATAATAAGGTCATAATTACAGCTAACCTAATATAATTACCCTTTGTACAACTGGAAACACACCAATTCCCAACACAAACACTATTACGTAAAGTTAACAATACTTACATGTTGATATGAAGTCAATAAATCTTATGCCACATGATAAAGGAAAAAGGAAATAAAATGAAGATATTTTATTTGTACAAGTGTATACATGTACAAACATGTTTTTAACAAAAGAAGGAGGAAATACTCATGACAATTACAGTCCGCATTTCTGCAGCTGGTCACGTGCTTGTAGCTGGTATTGACGACTACCTTTTACTACTACCCATTCTGTATTCCTTTTGCCTTTAGCAAGCACTTCAGCAGGCCATGTTTTTTTTCCTGGGGAAGTGTCCCAAACCTTCATTCCTGAAGGGTCTGGGCCCTTTGTAATCCTGCCTAGATTGGGCTGTTGTAGTTTCTCATTGACCTTAATCACAGGGGGCGGTAAAACTAAGAGATGCCCTTAATGGGTTTCCGGTATTGCATGCATACTCTTCCTTACCTCCGTTGTTGAGTAGTAGACTGATTTCAACTTGATAGTCTGGGTCAATCATCCCAACCAACAGTGTAATTCCTTTCTTAGCCTGTTGACTTAAAGGTAGGAGGAGCCCAAAGTGTCCAGATGACAATCTTAACTTGCAGTTTAATGGAATTGTTGTTGTGTCCACTGGTGGCAGTGTTCATCCCTCTGGAACTAAGACCTCTAGGCCTGCAGAACATAATGTCACGGGAACAGGAAGCAAAAATTTTGCTAGTGGATGACTAAGGGTGATGGTGGGTGATGTCACTTCCACTTCCACTCCTTGATTCCTGGACCCATGAATCTGGCTATGGGAAAAACAGTATCATATATTGGACACTGATTCAGAGCACACATGACCTTCGGTAGAACTTTGTCCCAGCCCTGCAAAGTACCGTCACCTAGTTGGCATTGTAATTGTGACTTCAAAAGGCCATTCCATCATTCTATCAATCCAGCTGCTTCAGATGATGAGGAACATGGTAAGATCAGTGAATTCCATGAGCATGAGCCAACTGCCACACTTCTTTATCCATAAAGTGAGTTCCTTGGTCAGAGGCAATGCTGTGTGGAATACCATAATGGTGGATAAGGCATTCTGTGAGTTCATGGATGGTAGTCTTGGCAGAAGCACTGTGTGCAGGATAGGTAAACCCATATCTGGAATGTCTATTCCAGTGAGGACAAGCCTCTGTCCTTTCCATGTTGGAAGAGATCCAATATTATCAACCTGCCACCAGGTAGCTGGCTGATCACCCTGAGGAATGGTGCCATATCCAGATCTCAGTGTTTGTGGGCACTCAGCAGTGACTGTAGCCAGGTCAGCCTTGGTGAGTGGAAGTCTATGTTGCTGAGCCCATGTGTAACTTGCATCCCTGACACCATGGCCACTTTGTTCATGGGCCCATTGGGCAATGACATGAGTGGCTGGGGAGAGAGGCTGAGGGGTGTTCACAGAACAGGTCATCCTATCCATTTAATTATTAAAATCCTCCTTTGCTGAGGTCACCCGTTGGTGAGCACTCACATGGGATACAAATACTTTTATAGTTTTTGACCACTAGAAGAAGTCTATCTACATACCTCTTCCACAAATTTATTTGTCACCAATTTTCCAATCATGCTTCTTCCAAATCCCTGCCCATACAGCCAAACCATTGGCCACCACCCACAAATCAGTATACGATCGCCCATCTGGCCATTTCTCCTTCCATGCAAAGTCCACAACTGGGTGCACAGCTCAAAGTTCAGCCCACTGGGAAGATTTTCCTTCTGCTCTCCTTCAGGGATATCCTAGAAAGGGGCTGTAGTGCTGCAGCTGTCCACTTTTGGGTGGTGCCTGCATATCCTCAGAACCATCTGTGAACCAGGCCCCACTCTACTCTTCCTCTGTCAGCTGATCATAGGGAATTCCCTGAAGCCATCGTTCAGGCTGGGAGAGAGAAGTCAAGATGGAAGGAGTAGAGACCATAGGCATTTGAGCCACTTACTCATGTAACTTACTTGTGCCTTTGGGACCTGCTCGAGCCCAATCATGTATATACCACTTCCATTTGGTGATGGAATGCTGCTGTGCATGACCTTTATGGCTAGATGGTTCAGAAACCACCCAGTTCATGATAGGAAGCTCAGGTTGCATAGTGACTTGATGACCGATAGTCAAGCATTCAGTTTCTACCAAAGCCCAGTAACAGGCCAAGAGCTGTCTCTCAAAAGAAGAGTAATTATCTGCAGGAAATGGCAGGGCCTTGCTTCAAAATCCTAAAGGCCTCCTCTGTGATTCACCTATGGGGGCCTGCCAAAGGCTCCAATCAGCATCCCTATCTGCCACTGACACCTCAAGCACCATTGGATCTGTTGGGTCATATGGCCCAAGTGACAGAGAAGCTTGCACAGCAGCCTGGACCTGCTGCAGAGTCTTCTCCTGTTCTGAACCCCACAGAAAACTGGCAGCCTTTTGTGTCACTTGATAAATGGGCTGGAGTAACACAACCAAATAAGGAATGTGTTGCCTCCAAAATCCAAATAGGCCCAGTAAACATTGTACTTCTTTCTTGGTTGTAGGAGGGGCCAAAAGCAGCAAATTATTCTTTTTACCTTAGATGGAATATCTCGACAGGCCCCACACCATTGGACCGCTAAAAATTTTACTGAGGTAGAAGATCCCTGAATTTTAGTTAGATGTATTTTCCATCCTCTGGCATGCAAATATCTCACCAATAAGTCCAGTGTGTTTGCTACTTCTTGCTCAATGGACCCAATCAGCATAATGTCATCAATGTAATGGACCAGTGTGATATCTTCTGGAAGCAAAAAGTGTTCAAAGTCTCTCCAAATAAGATTATGACACAAAGCCAGAGAGTTGATATACTCCTGAGGTAGGACAGCAAAGGTATATTGCTGGCCCTGGCAGCTGAAGGTAAATTGCTTCTGCTGGGTGTAATGGACAGGAATTGAGTAAAAGGCATTTTCCAAGTCAGTGGCTGCATACCAGGTACCAGGAGATGTGTTAATTTGCTCAAGCAATGAAACCACATCTGGTACAGCAGCTGCAATTTCAGTAACAACTTGGTTAAGCTTAAAATAATCCACTGTCATTCCCCAAGATCCATCTGTCTTCTGCACAGGCCAAATGGTAGAGTTGAACAGGGGTGTGTTGGGAATCACCACTCCTGTGTCTTTCAAATCCTTGATGGTGGTACTAATCTCCACAATCCCTCTAGGGATGTAATATTGTTTATGATTTACTATTTATCTAGGTAGAGGCAGCTCTAATGGCCTCTGTTTGGCCTTTCCCACCATAATAGCCCTCACACTACCAATCAAAGAGCCAATGTGGGGGTTCTGCCAGCTGCTAAGTATGTCTATGCCAATTATGCATTCTGGCACTGGGGAAATGACCATAGGATGAGTCCAGGAACCCACTAGACCCACTGTAGGGTTAGACCTGAGCTAATATTACATTAATTACCTGATCTCCATAAGTCCCTACTTTAATTGGAGGGCCACAATGACATTTTGGGTCCCCTGGAATTAATGTCAGCTCAGAGCCAGTGTCCAGTAGTCCTCAAAATGTCTCATCACTTTCCTTTCCCCAATGCACAGTTACCTTGGTAAAATGTTGGAGCTATCCTTGGGAAAAGCTGGGAGAAAGATTAACTGCATAAATTTTTGGTAGTGTAGTGGGGTCCCTCCTCAAGTGGACACTGCCTGACAGGGGCCTGGGTCTGTAAAGTGGCTCAAGTCTGGAAATAGATTGAGGGGCTGTGAATCTCTGTTTTTATAATTCAAATTAGTCTTTTGTCCATTTGACCTAGAAGTTATCTGCTTTTATATAAATTAAGTAGGAATGCAGTAGGCTTCCTATCAATTTCACTTCTAGGAACACCATGATTAATTTGGCCAATTCCAGAGCTCTACACGAGTTGGAATTATTCTGATTGCTTCTTTGCTTCTGTCTGCTGCCATTATGGTAGCTACACCCACCTTGCTTTTGGTGGTTGAGTGCTGCCACTTGACCCTTTCCACCCCAGGATCCAATTATTCCCATTGTATTTAAATTTTGTAGTTGAGTGACTGTGGTTCCCACTGTTAGATCTGACAGACAGAGAAAAGCAATTACAGGGTTCTTCAAAAATGCAGGTGCTGCCCTCACAAATCTATTTTACAAAGCATTGGTTGAGGGTATATCTTCTGGACCCTCCCAGCTGGGATGAATAGATCTAAAGTGACTAATCCACTCCATTATCCCAATCTTCCTAAGTCTTTGAATCTCTTCCTCTACATTAAACCAACGGAGATCAGGCATTTCCAGGTAACTCGTGTTGGGCCATCTTTTAATCCATAGTTCAGCTAACCAAGCAAATAAAATATTAGAAACTTTTTTACCTCCCCAAGCTGCAACATTAAATGTAGGGTCTCTACTTAGTGGGCCCAAATCAATAAATTCAGGCTGATCCAACTCTATGTTCCTTCCACCATTATCCCACACCCTTAATATCCATTCCCATGCCTGTTCTCCAGATTTCTGCTCATATAAATTAGAAAACTCAAGCTGTTCTTTTCAAATGTAGTACACCTACTCATGGTTCACACTCTCCACCTCACCTCTAGGGGCCTATTGGGACTTTAGTCTAGTTACAGGCCTAAAAGCAAACAGGAGTGTCAGGGGTAGCTCCTGAGGAGAATCAACATTATCTTGACTTCTAACTGCCTCATAGGAGGCCAACACTGTTGCTTCAGGCAGCACAGAGTTTATATCCTCAGACAAAGGTGGAAACGCTGATGGCAGCACGGGTCAAGAAGGAGGAGATCTTGCCACCACTGGGGATAGGGAATCTTTCTTCTGGCAAAAAAATAAAAAATAAAAAAGATTCATCAGAGTTTACAAACGTAGTATACTCAGCTTCATCAGGTCCTCCCACACATCGCCATTCCAAGTTGCAGGGTCCCATTCTTTTCCAATCAATGTCTTCACTTTAACAGTTGACACCTGGCAACACTGTGCATGCACCTTTCATTGCAGGTCAGCCACTCACATAATAAGAGCTTGTGTCTATTTTTCCCCAATTTCAGCTTTTTCTATACAGGAGATAAAACTCTTACTCAGGACAATCTTAGCAAATTTGAGGCTCAGTATCTTCTTCTGACACCAGAAGACAGAATCCCTGAGTTCATCATTTTCTTTCATTACTTTGTCCACTGAACTTAGGAGCAACCAACCAGCTTCATTACATTCCTTGGTTCTCCACATATGGTCAAAGTTATTATGTATAGAGTCGTTAAACCTGTTGCTTCTCACGAGTGGTGAATTGGGAGTGTGAAATGCATTTATTTTGCTTAATTCTCTAAACAGTTCATGCCAAGGACTATCAGTGTTCTCCATACTATTAAAAGTAGAGTCCTTGGCATTTTTGGGTCTAATCATATTGGACAGCCAACTCCAGAAACCCTAAAACCAACTATAGAACTCCATCCTTAATATTCTGTTCCTCTAGAACCACTCTTGGTACCAAAATCTGTATTAGTCAGGGTTATCTAGTGGAAAGGGACTAATAAAAAAAAAAATATATATATATATATACATATATATATATATGAGTTTATTAAGGATTAACTCACACAAAGACAAAGTCACACAATAGGCTGTCTGCAAGCTGAGGAGCAAGGAGAGCCAGTTCGAGTCCCAAAACTGAAGAACTTGGAGTCTGATGTTCAAAGGCAGGAGGCATTCAGCATGGGAGAAAGATGTAGGCTAGGAGGCTAGGCCAGTCTAGTCTTTTCACATTTTTCTGCCTGCTTTATGTTCCAGCTGCATTGGCCACTGATTAGATGGGCCCCACCCATATTAAGGGTTGGTCTGCCTTTCTTAGTGCATTGACCCAAATGTTCACCTCCTTTGGCAACAACCTCACCAACACATCCAAGATCAATACTTTGTAACCTTCAATCCAATTAGGTTGACACTGAATAGTAACCATCACAATAATGAATGTGACAATTTGCTTATTTGCTTAACTGGAAGAATTATATATATAATTATATTGGAAATTTTATCTATATTAATATATTTTTTATTTATATAAATTATATATTATATAATTTAGAAATATACATATCTACTTCCAAATTATATGTATTTTTATACTTCCAAATGATATGTATAATTACATAATAATTTTATCAATATATAATTATACATAATATACAAATTACATACCAAAAAATTGTATGCAAATTATATACATTTGAAAACATCATGTTGTATATCTTCAATATATACAATGTAAATTAAAATTAAAAACATAAAGCACTAGGCCGAGCATGGCGATTCACACCTGTAATCCTAGCACTTTGGGAGGCCAAGGTGGGTGGATCACGAGGTCAGGAGATCAAGACCATCCTAGCTAACATGGTGAAACCCCGTCTCTCCTAAAAATACCAAAAATTAGCCAGGCCTGGTGGCGTGCGTCTATAGTCCCAGCTACTCAGGAGGCTGAGGCAGGAGAATGGCATGAACCCGGGAAGCGGAGCTTGCAGTGAACCGAGATTGCACCACTGCACTCCAGCCTGGTAGATAGAGCGAGACCCTGTCTCAAAAACAAACAAACAAAAAAGCACTAAAACAAAAACAAAAATAAATGTAAATATTTCGTTATTTCCTTGGTTATGTGAACAATAATCTACTAATAGAGAAAAGTTGAGGCTTCTTAAGTAATCTAGAACCTCTATCTTATAAATTTATTTTTACATATTTAACTTGTGTTCAAACAGTATTAAACTTGGATCTCTTTTATAAAACAAACAATCCATTTTATTTTATAAATTTAGTTCATAATGAAACTATAATTTTATCAGTGAACCCATAGATATTTTGATGTAGTTAAAATGTTTTCATCGTCATTTGTATGTTTGGTGTTTTGAATATTCATTGTTGATATAGTACAGAACTCTTGTAAGTACCAAAGGCATTGCTAGTTTTAAGGGAAAAACACAACCAGCAGAAAATACAGTTCTTCAATTTGCAAGTATTTTTTGAAAGCTAATTTACTAGCTTAACTTGAATTTTTTAAAGTTAGGTCAGAATAAATTTATTCATTGAATTAAGATTATTTTATTTTCCATATAATTTTATTAGAAAACTTTTTTTTTGCCTACATGTAGGGCTGAATCCAGAATTTTAAAATCTTTCCTGAAAGTGTCATTAAATCACATTAATTAAAAATGCAGAAGGCATTTTTCCAAGTTCCTAATTTGTTGAATCATTCTAACAAAAGTAATGAATTATACTACTACGCATTAAATAATTCTGTTTACCTTTTCATGAATGTATCTATTACTCTTAAAATATTAATTTAATATATGAAGTGTCATTTTAACTGCATGATTTCAGAACCACAGTGTAATACTAATTTAGATATCAAACATCTATTTTAAAAATGCATAGAACTCTGTATTTAAAAATAAATATTTTATTTAATAGAAACTCAGAATGCTGCAGTATTTATGGTACCAGATGAAGGTTTAATAAATCCTTTCAATTATTTATTAACTTAAACTCCTCAACTTTGGAAGAGTAATATAAATTGATTAAGTGTTTTGCTGGTTATACTGGGAAAACTACATATATATTTAGAAATGTATCTATTATATTTGTCCTAAAATGTTGATCAGAATTATTGTGCTACTATATATATATGTGATATGCATGTTAGAAACTGGCTCAGAAAAAAAGTTACTTTTCCATCTAGACTTGTATTAAGTTACATGTTTTATCTTTTAAAATGACCAGACCTTGGGCTTCTTAAAATCCATTGCACATATTTTGGCTTAGCCACCTACCTAACTCTACCCAGATTATTTGTACTTTCATTGTTGTGAAACTACTATAATCATTCTCAAATTATTATTATTATTATTAATTATTATTATTTCTTGAGACAGAGTCTCATTCTATCACCCAGGCTGGAGTGCAGAGGCTTGATCTCGGCTCACTGCAAACTCCACCTTCCTGGTTCAAGCAATTCTCCTGCCTGAACCTCCCAAGTAGCTGGGATTATGGGCATGGGCCACCACACCCAGATAGTTTTTGTATTTTAGTAGAGACAAGGTTTCACTATGTTAGCCAGGCAGGTCTCAAACTCGTGGCCTTAAATGATTCACCCACCTTGGCCTCCCAAATTACTGAAATTACATGTATTAGCCACCACACTGGGCCAATGATTATTAAATTGTTAAGTACTTGATGTTACTCTGGAATGAGGTGATTCTTGACAAATGTTTTACATCTTCCAGAATTAGTCAAAAAAGCTAGAGATCATTTGCGCAAAGAGGTATGAAAGAAAAATGGAGCATTCAAGGAATTGAATAGTATATGTGCATAGCACTTCTGTGTGTATGTGTGTGTGTGTGTATGTTTGTGTTATTTTATCATTATGTGGGTGTTAGCACATATGACTGATGGATAATTAAATGAGTGAGGGAATCAGTAGCTTTGGGGTTGCTAGAATACTTAAAGTTGGGAGAGATTTGTAAATACAGGAAAAAGCCCTGGAGTGGTGTCATCCATGGCTCACTTCAGAAAATGAGTATTTTTAATGGAAATAGAGAACAGATGTTGAAGTTAAGATATATTTAAGAGACCAAAATAAAATAATTTTCTAATTGTTTGGATATGAGAAGACAAGGAGTAGAGTATAGAATGAACTTCAGTTTTCAGGTTTGCATGAATGCATGACAGGGGAAACAAAACAAGTGTGATGTAGGAGAAAGATGAAGAACTTGATGATGGACATAGGGAATTAGCAACATCTCAAATGAAAAACTAAGGATAGAAGGTAGCCCCTACAAATTGGCTCCACTTCCTCAGTTTATATTTTTCTTTGGCAGAGTACAGACTGATACCCTATCCAACTATTTTAGTGAAACCATAAATGCTAAGGGCAACCAAGATATCAAACCCACCAAATAACAATAAGCATACTGATCGTTGTAGAAATAACCCAAATATACATTTTTAGGCTTGATAAAAAGTTACAAAAATCACAGTACCCATAAAAGGAACAAAATAAATAGGTTTTCAACATGATTTGTTTGTACTTACCATGTATGAATGACAGGAAATCACTCTTTATGTTCTTTTCAGGTTGGTGAGAGCTTGGTTTTAAAAGAGAAGTTAGAACAATAAGAGTTTCAAAAGTTCAGTAGGCAAAATTATGTAAACGCTAAAACTACATATTATCCTTTTTCTAATGATTTTTTATCGTTCAGTTTATATATTAAGTATAGTTTGAGAGACATGTAGAATTACAACAGCTTTGCATATTTCATTTAGATAGATTTTGTAAGCTTTCATTTCAAATCACTGCATTGAATCAAAGTAATTCATATCGAATTTTGTTCAAATCATATTTATAGTTTGAATAATATTTTATTAGGCATCATTGCTAGAAGTAAAAACAGTTTGGAAAAGCATAAAGACAAAGAAGGATATATTGAGGGTTTATATGGTATATTTTGAATTCTGCTAAACATTTGTTTTGAGATTGTTTAATTGAAGTTTAGACAAACTGTTGAGGAAGAGAAATATGATTTTAATTTTGAGTTATGTATTGATCATATTTTTTGAAGATAACCAGTCTTTAAGAGCCTGCTCATAGCCTAAGTTTGATATAAATGGGGAATTATATATGCATATAAAAAGTTTTTTTAAGCAGTACCATAATGTAGAATAAAAATAAAGACCATTGAGTCTCAAATATTTCAAAATTAGAAAATCTTCCTAGTTTAATTAAATTTGTGAAACTAAGTATTTCTTGCATAATTACTATTAAAGGTGAGTTAATTCAAATTAATTTTGTTGTAGATTTAGAACACTCCCATGATCCGATGAGTGCTAAAAATATTTAAAAACTGACATGACATAGGATCGCCTAACAATTCAGAAGAGATGACAGAGAATACCAACTCAAATTAACAAATACACAAGCGAAAGAAATTTGGAAATAACATAATTTGTAATTCCAAGTTGCCTTCTTTTTATTGGTACACCAGAACAATGCAATTTAGTGAAGCTTGAAAAGAAAAATGATGTGTCATTATGTGTCAAGACCAAGAGTTTTATTGCTCTAAGTTTATAAAACACGATAACATAAATTCTTTGTGGTGACTGGCATAACTGTTTCCATTTTCCTTAATCACAATCTTATTCTTATCTTACCATATTATCTATTTTAAATAAGAAGATTTAGAGAAATATTGTAAACTTTTCTGTTAACAATTTCAAATTGTTTCCAGCCGCCAAAATTAAAATAATAAACTGATTTTTAAGTCAAATAATTATATAGTCCCTACAACAACTGTTCAAGACAGGTTTCATTTTCCCTGTTTTATAAAGAGGACACAAAATCATAGAGAGGTTAAGCCGATCACTCATGGTCTCATAGCTAAAGGGTTTTAAACCACTTGTGACCCAGGACTATCTATCTCCAGAGTTAGTATACTCTGCTCTGCTTCACAATGCACGACACTGTGGAGAGGCTTTGGGCTAGTGCTCAAAGACCTGGAGAAAAAAAAAATCCAGCTTTCTAACTTGAATAACTTTTTATATGTTACCAGACTTCTCTGGAACTGGGTTTCTCTGTCTAGGTAATTATAGCACTGACTCATAGGGTTCCAGTAAAAATGAAATAAAATTGCTGTAGGCATTCAGTAAATGTGAGTTTCATCTGAGTTACAAGGGCGAACATTACAATAATTTTACTCCATGTTTAAAATATTTTTAAGGGTATAATAAAGTTAATCATTTCCAGTGTCTCTGTGATTAATAAAATTTCTCAGGTAATCTCTCCTAATATTTTATTTTATGAATAACAACTGGGTTTATAGGTTGAATCAACAAGGCAACTCAGAAGGAGGGCATAAAGATTGCAAAAATATTAACAGAGACCTATTCAGTACCTTGGGCAATGGAGTCGCTGTCTTCTAAGTGATGTGCGTTTTTAAAGTGGCTCAGAAATGGCCCAGAGGCAGCCGGGAGCTACTTAATCCTGTATTCTGCTTCCCCATCCGGTAGTCTCCCTCTGCAGAGCCGTTGTACTTTCTGATGCTATGACATGTAAGATTAAGGGTAATCTTACAGAAATATAAGATATAGATATGATTATATCTTATGATGTATATTTATAACATATATTCTTGATATATGACATATTCTTTATCTATGACATATATTTTTCATATACAAATACATATAAATTCAAATTTATGTGGATGAACCATTTATATAATATACTTAATAAATCAAATTATCAGCCAACTAAGTCAAATTCAGAAAAGATAAAGTTTTCTTTAACTATAATTGTTTTTACTCAACTAAGATGACTTGAGTAATTATCTTGCTCTCTACTTTTCCATTATTTTTGCTTTACTCTATGCATAAGACAACTCTACCAGATAATTTCCAACAACCATATCCATAGTACTTGCATAGAGGTATTATGGCTTCAGTATGTTATGCTTCTTTTGCCTGTTTCAGTGGTACAGTACATTGGCAAATTGCCTTTAACCCAAAGACCTCAATTTGCATAATAATGTGCATAAAGGTTTTAATCAAAAATAAAATCAATTCTGAAATTAATTTGCATCTTCATGATAAATTAGAAAAATTATATGGTAGATGTATACCCCAACAATTAGGACTGTCATTTGGTCAGCATTTTATTTGCTTTATTTTCCCAGGGGATAATTAATATGACTAGGGAAAAGGGGACAATTGGTTAAGTACCAACAAGACTCATTAATATCTTAAAAATCTCACAATTAACATCACTAACAAATAGAACTGAAATTTTAAAATTATGTTATTAACTTCTCTGTACATATAATAAAAATATATTCAGAAATTGATATTACTCTTTTGTACTGAATAAATTTTGTTCAAAAATGGAATAATATTCCATTTCCATTGTATATACATGTTTATATACTTGTATAATAAACAAGGAAGAATAAAGGAATAGTCACTGCTTTTTAATAGCTTTACTTAAGTTAAAAGATATCTCTAGTAATTAATGATGTCTCCAATTTATAAGCTAAAATTTTAACTATACGTTAAAATTCTTCATTAATAAATATTTGTTTTCTCTATTTATATTTAGATGTCAAACCACTGATCTTTCTATAGCTTTATATCTCCAAGTGAATACAGCACACACATAAAATATATTATTAAAGATAATTTTAATTCGGTCCCTTTTATCATGGCAAAGAAACATATACTGTAAAATTTCTTATTAAGCTAGTGAGACTATTTAATATCCACTTCCTCATTTGTTGTTTTTAAGATTTGAAAATATTCAGAATGAACAACATTTCATAAATCCTCTAGGCAGGATATTTTATATAATCATTTTTATGGAATGACTTTGGGCTTTTTATATTCCATTTCTTCAGTTATTTTGTGGAAAATGAATTATGCGACTATAGTTTAAGTGATGTTTTTGTTGATTGAAGCAATCTTATTGATAATTTAGTCAAAATAAGAAGAATTTTTGATCATATAATTACAAAATCTCATTCTTAGGAGTACTTTTTAATTTGGCCAAATGAGCTCACAATTTTAATGACCAGAAAATGTATAAAGATTGAGAAAAGCAATATCAGATAGAATACAATCATTAAAAAAAAATTCTATCTGAATGTAAAATTAAATTAATTTAAAATGAGCTAAAATTAAATTATAAATATATAAATACTAACATTTTAAATTAGTGGATATGAATACTAGCATATTTTAAATAATTCTTTTGAGTATTAAAGCCCATATGAGAGGAGGAATTGAATTAACAGCAAGCCACTTGTGAAGAAAAATTTTAGTCAAAAGTGTGACATGGAATTTACCAAATAATGATGATAATTTTTTAAAATTATCTATACCACCTCCAAAAACTACCTCATACTATGTGATATTTTGTATGAAAAGAAAATAGAATTCAGATTGGAGAATGCTATAAAAAATTATGGAGGCACTGGGGTATAGAGGTTAAGAGAAAATACTCTGGAGCCAAATGGTCCAGATTTAAATTACATAGCTCTGCCGTGAGCTAGGCAAGCAACTTTGGAAGGTTTGGCTACTCTGTCTGGGCCTCATAATTCTCATCTGTAAAATGGAAAATAATAATATCATATATACTTACTTTATACAGTTACTGTGAAGATTAAATGAATTAATATATCTAAAACACTCAGAAAGTTGTCTGGAAGAGATTAAACACTATATATGTAATTTGCCATGAAGACAGTGGCTACCAGTAGAATAGTGTAAAGAACACTGAAGTAAGAACAGGAACCCTGGTTTCTGGTCCTAGCTCTCTAAGTGAGACAGGGTTGTAGAACCATAAGAAAGTACTGTCATTACACTGATTCTCTTGTCTTTAAAATGAATCAATTCAAATATGTCAGTGATTCTCAACCCTGAATATAAGTAGAACTTTTATGGCTTCTTAAAATTAAGTACATATATATATATATTTATGTATATAATATTATACACACACACAGACATGCACACGGGCCATTAAATATATATAAAATCAAGAAAACAAAACTCCTGGTTTGGGTCAAGATATCAGATGTTTTAAGAACTCTTAGTGATTCTAAAGAGTATTCAAGATTTTTAACATAACCAAGATGATTAATTAGTTCTCATTTGCTTAAAAAATCCTATCATTCTCAGTAATTTAATTCATTCTTACCTGTAATTTTACCTTATAAAGTAATATATATCATGTATCTCATAGCAATTTGCTTAGGATAAACCAACAGTTTTAAAACAAATAATAAAGTAATAATAGGTTCATTAAGAATTGTTAAGTAGTGTTATGCAAATGAAGATGCTGATACTACTTTCCATAAATTCTGTTCTCAAAGGGATTTAGTCATCTGTATAAACTGTAAATGTTAGTAAGTACTATGGTTTCAATGTGTCCCAAAGGCTGTGTTACAAAGTTTATCCCCAATGCAATAGCATTGGGAGATGAGGCCTAATGGGAAGCAATCAGGTGACAAGGGCTCTCATCTCATAAATGGATTACTGTTGTTAGTGAAGAACTGGGTTAGTTATCAAGAAAGTAGATGTTTTATAAAAGCACGTTTGGCCCTCTTTTTAAGGTCTTGCTCTTACCCTTTCTCCTTTGTTGCGGGAAGTCAGGGACCCCAAATGGAGGTACTGGCTGGAGCCATGGCAGAAGAACATAAATGGTGAAGATTTCATTTTAATATGGACATTTATCAGTTCCCAAATAATGCTTTTATAATTTCTTATGCCTGTCTTACTTGAATCTCTTAATCCTGTTATCTTCATAAGCAGAGGATGTACATCACCTCAGGACCACTGTGATAATTGTCTTAACTATATAAATTGTTTGTAAAACATGTGTGTTTGAACAATATGAAATCAGTGCACCTTGAAAAAGAACAGAATAATAGTGATTTTTAGGGAACAAGGGAAGACAACCATAAGGTCTGACTGCCTGCAGGGTTGGGCAAAAAGAGCCATATTTTTCTTCTTGCAGAGAGCCTATAAATGGACTTGCAAGTAGGGAAGATATCGCTAAATTCTTTTCCTAGCAAGGAATATTAATATTAATACCCTGGGGAAGGAATGCATTCCTGGGGGAAGGTCTATAAATGGCCACTCTGGGAATGTCTGTCCTATGCAGTTGAGATAAGGACTGAGATACGCCCTGGTCTCCTGCAGTACCCTCAGGCTTACTAGGGTGGGGAAAAACCCAGCCCTGGTAAATTTGTGGTCAGATCAGTTCTCTGCTCTTGAACCTTGTTTTCTATTGTTTAAGATGTTTATCAAGATAATACGTGCACCATTGAACATACACCCTTATCAGTAGTACTGCTTTTGCCCTTTGCCTTGTGATCTTTGTTGGACCCTTATCAGTAGTTCTCCTTTTTGCCCTTTGAAGCATGTGATCTACTCCCTGTACTTACACCCCCTCCCCTTTTGAAGCCCTTAATAAAAAACTTGCTGGTTTGAGGCTCAGCTGGGCATCACAGTCCTACTGATATGTGATGTCACCCCTGGCAGCCCAGCTGTAAAATTCCTCCTCTGTACTCTTTCTCTTTATTTCTCAGCCAGCCAAAGCTGTGGAAAATGGAAAGAACCTGTGTTGAAATATTGGGGGCCGGTTCCCCCAATACTCCTTCCACCATCAGATGACATGAAGCCCTGCCCAAATCCCAGCACCTTGATATAAAGCTTCCTAGCCTACAGATCTGTGAGAAATAAATTTCAATCAAAGCATTTAAGTCAGAGACTCACTGATAATCTTTATTTTGATTTGTTTGTGAACAAGTAATTATAGGAATTGTCAAGCAATTAGCAAAACCTTCATGGCCTATTTAAAGATGTAGACTTAATTTATTTTTTTTTAAGTTGTGGAGAAATGACTTTTTCCTTTTGAGAATTCTATAAAATTTCAAGTTCTGAAATTGATGCTTGAAATGCATCCAGTATTTTCTCTAGATGTGCTTGGCATGCAAATTTTTTTAAAAGTATGTAAAACATCACTGTTCTCTGAAGAACAGCTAGCCTAATGACTTGAACACAGGTGGAGTGGATTCTCTGACTGAATATACTGCTATGTATAATTTTGTTTTTGTTCTTCTATAGCTTATCGAGTCAGATAATTTCTGTACTTTTACATTACGCAAGAGATGGGCCTGTTTTCTGCTAAGAATGTGGTATAAAATAAAAGCCAGAAATCTTATGAAGCTCATAAAAATTTGAGATTTAAATACACTCAAGCTAGGCAGTTGAAAATGATGGCACTGGGCAACCCACTTGGGTCCCTTTCCATGCTGTGGAAGCTTTGTTCTTTTGCTCTCACAATAAATCTTACTGCTGCTCACTCTTTGGGTCCGCATCGCCTTTATCAAAAAAAAAAAAAAAAAAAAAAAAAAGGAAAATGATAGCACTGCCAGAATAAGCCTTAGGGACTTCAGAAGTCCTCTGTAGTAACAGCGAATATCTAGAGAATATTAGATATTCGGAGAAATAAGCTAAGTAATTTGTTGTGCTATAATGAGCAGAAGATTAGAATCAAGAAGTCCTAGATTTGAATTATTATCATTAATAACTAGCATGAGCCTCCAAAAATTATCTGATTTCTCCAACATTCAGCTTTTTTATCTTCAAAAAGTGGGGTTTGGAAACTAACTGAACCTAATGTGTTGGTTCATGCCACAATATATAGTCACATGTTGCTTAACATTATGAGAGATTAATTGTTAGGCAATTTTGCCATTGAGTGCACCTCATAGAGTATATTTACCTATACCTAGATGGTAAAATCTACCATACACCTAGGCTATTTGGTATAGCCTATCACTCCTAGATTACAAACCTGTGCAGCATGTTACTACCCTGAATATTGTAAGCAATTGTAACATGGTAAGTATTGGTGTATCTAAACATATCTAATTATAGAGAAAGCACAGTAAAAATACGGTATTATAATCTTTATAGAACCACAGTCATAGATGCAGTTCATCCCTGACTGAAACATCGCTATTCAGTGCTTGATTATATATTCACAGTGTCTGGCACCACTGCTATATGATATGGTCCTGGCAGTGCTCAAGAAACATCAGACTCCTTCACTTTGGCCTTCCTAAAGGGAATCCCATTCTTTGGTGCATTAGTATTAGTTTGGTTTGAGACTTTTTCACCAATATCTAGGTATTTATCTCTGTTTTACAGGCAAACAAAGTGAATGATTGTAAGAGTTAACAGAATTTTCCAAGACAAACTACGATGTTTCAACCTTAGCCAGATTTGTTCAAAAAGTCATTCATGTTGGTCAAGTTCCCAAATGATTTGAAACAAACTTACTTTATCATGTAAACACATTGTATATCTGATACAAGAAATAATTCATTCTACTGAAAACAAATGAATTACACCTTTCTGTTTTGTGTGTGAAGATTAAAATTTTAATGTGCAATGATTAGAAAAAATCTACTAGAAAGCTCTTGCTTCACCTGGAGCAACTCTTCTTCACATCATGCACTGGAAGTAAATCTGACAACTATTTTATATAATTATAATTAATTATTTTTGTAATGTATAATAAATCCACAGAAGTAAAGGCAGAGCTACTTTTATATTGAAGTAGTTTATGGTCATATGGGAAAAATATAATGACCTCAAACTCCATTCAAAGTAATCAGATTAATCAATCATAAAAGTAGCAAAATGAAAAAAATCTACCACAAGTTCCAAAGTAATCAGATTAATCAATCATAAAAGTATCAAAATGAGAAAGATCTATAGGTTAATTCTAAATATCTGTATTATTTTCAATTTATTCAAAGAAAAAAGTTATTTCTATAACAGAAAATAAAAACTTCCACAAGAAGAGCCTAAATAAAAGTGCAGTTTGTCTATGGATTTATAAAGAGTTTGGTTCTAAAATAGCCCATAAGCCCTAGTTTTTTGATTTTTAATATAATGAAATATAATGAATATAATATAATGTATAATATAATATAATATAATATAATGTAATCAATGTAAATGTTTAACATTTTCTTTAAGTCTTGAAAAACATTTAGAAAATTTACCTTGACACTTCTGTTGTTAATGGTGTTACAATCAAATTATCTTTACATTCCTTCTAGGCCAAAGCAAATAAGGATTTAGGATTGTGAAAAGTTTTATTAATTTTTTTTTCTTAACTTCGACCTTCGGCTTCCACTTATTTTTCAAATCGTGACATTCATCCTCAACCCTAAATTTTAAAGTATATCATTCTATATTAGATCTTGGCATTTAAAATACTAAAGAATGCACTCTTTAAACAAAATGATGTTCAAATATTGTTAATAATATTGAGGACTTCTACATTCCTAGGTCTGAAATAACATTTCAACTAGAAAAAAATTAGGCTTACTTATATAAGGTGAGTGTATGGATTAAATTACCTAGGAAATATGCAAATTATGATTTAGAGATAAAATTAAATAGGAACAAATTTAGATTAATATTCATTTAGTAGTGTATTTCTTTCCATTTACCATCACTAGGTACTGAGTAAATTCTACTGAAATCTGAATTGCAATAGTATTATTAATTTACAAAATGAATCAAGAAGTACAAGCATTTTATTTGGCAAAAGGATTATAAAGCAACACTTCTTTAAGTGTGTTTTATACAACAATGATCCCGCGGGTTCCAAGAAATATTCTGTGAAGAATATAAACAAATATGCATATTTCATATATTTGAAAGTCCTTCAACAAATAAAACATACACTTTTATTTAAACCAGATTGTTCCAAAATTATTTGGGAGATGGTAAGGGTCATTTCATAAAATTTATTTTCATGAGATGTTTGAGAAAATTAAAATTATTCAGCATTAGCAATAATTCTTTAAAGTTATATAATTGTTGTAAGCACATGCATGGAACTTTAGAATTAAATACACATATTTTTCAAAGAATTGTATCACACATAAAGCACAGAAGGCAAAACTACAGTTCTTAGAGGACTACAAAGTCCAAAAGATTTCATGTTATTGACCACCATATGATACAGTGGTACGACAAATACAATCAAATATAAATTAAGACTATGTATTTGGTTATCCTATATAATAGGATAAAATTTAAAATACAACATATATTGATGAATAAAATCGAAAATCAGAAACAAAAAAAATTGTGACCTTGCTAAATATTGTGAAAATCAAGCAGCATTCACCATTAGTTTTACTTCTTTGTCAAAGAGAACAATAATACATTACAGGGATATTTCAGGCAGCTTGGCTTTTGCATAATGTATGGCATCACGTTATTCATCAGTGTGCATTCTTTGCCAATCAATGGGACAGCTTCCCATTGTGTAGTGGTGAAAACGAAGCCTGAATAACTAGAAATAAAAAACAAAGAAAAAAAGGATTTGTATAGAATATTTGTCAAAAAGTACCAAGAAAATAATGTTTTGTTTTTTAAGATAACATCTACGGTTTAAAGTCAGTTCTCATCCAATATTGGGTTCTATAAGATACAGTATCCAGATCATCACCTCAAAAATTATTTTAACGTCTCCTTAATGTCAGTGAAATTGAGAACAAAGACTGTCAAAATATTTTTTCTTGTATGAAAAATGTATTTGAAGATTTTAAAGGTAACTAACTCTACAAATACGAAACTTTGATTTTTTTACATATATCTTTAGTGTTTAGGCATGATAAACTATACACTGCATTGTAATAACTGATCAAAACAAAGCTGACCTTAGAAAAGGAAAAATTCCTTCTAGCCAAATAGGTCTGGTGATTACCTTAGATAAGTTTCCCTTCTGATTTGCCACGTTGCTTGATTTTATATTTTGCCAAAGTAACTGTGTTTCAATATTCCCATACACGTATGTTCCAATATTCCCACCTGTATATTTCCATACAGGTGGGAATATTGGAACACAGTTACTTTGGCAAAATTCTAAGTTATGAATTTATATAACTATTGCATAAAATATAAAGCCTCTTAAAAAATGTGCCATGTACCTTGCAAGTATGACTTGTATGTGGAGTGTGCTTATTTTTTCCTTAACATTAACGTCTATTGTTATGCAATATAAAACAGCATTCCTTCGATTTTTTTTCCTAAAATCAATTTGGCAAAATCTACATGTATTATAGATAACTATAAAGCATTTACAGATTTCTATGTTTTTTTTTCTTTCACTCTATTTTAAATCTGAGCCAGTTTTTTCCTGGTCCTTTTGTGACTCCCCATATCATTGTGACAAAAAGACAGAACTCAGAGTGACTTCAATGACATTCAATTTTTTTTTCGTAATTTTGACTTTCAATTCATACCACCTTTTAATTTTTTCTCTTAAAAGGAAGATAATTCTTTTTCTTTCTACTGTTTTATTTTGTTGTTGTTGTTGTTTTACTGACATATGGCAATGCCTTTTTTTCCTGCTGGGAAAAAAGAGATTTTATTACTACAAATTTATGATACAAAGATTTCATGAAATAACCTGGACGGCAAACCACCATGACAAAAGTTTATCTATATAACAAAACTACGTACCCCTGAATCTAAAATAATGTTAAAAAACAATAAATTTTAAGTAGATTTCATGACTCATAAATTCAATGACTCTTAGAAGATATATGTTTAAATTAATTTATAAAATAAATTTATTTTACTTTAATGATTAACGTTTTTCATAAATTGTAAACATAGCATTATCATTGGGTAGAACAATGAAGTTTGAAGGCTGAATATAACTACATAAATCTTACTGCAAACTAATATTAAGATGTTTCAAATATAGAGAAGCAAAAATGTAATGCTCTGGTCTTTCTTTCTTTGTTTTTTTTCTATTGTTTTCTTCCTTCTGAAAGACAGCAATTGATTCTTAAGTTGAACTGAAAATATCCACATAAAAACATTACAGTGGAAGTTAATCATACTTAATTGTTTACTCCACCACTCTTAACCTTTAATTTTGCCAAAAGATCAATGTGCTCCAGATTGAAACTAATTCTGAGTTCCTAAACTTGACCCCTAAAATGAAAACAAACATATACAGAACCATAGATTGAGAAATAAACTGTTATTCTTATAAATGAGGCAAGTAATGCATAGAGGTCATGGAGAAACCACAGTGCTAATCAGGGCTGTCAGAAATAATTTAGGTGGTTTAGTATACAATATGAGATGTTCAGAGCAGTTCGAGGGTGAAAGAATATTGAGGAGAAAATGAAGTATAAAAATACCTTTGAGGCCAGGCGCGGTCACTCAATCCCGTAATCCCAGCATTTTGGGAGATTGAGGCAGTCGGATCACGAGATCAGGAGATCGAGACCATCGGCTAACACGGTGAAACCCTGTCTCTACTAAAAATACAATAAATTAGCCAGGTGTGGTGGCACATGCCTGTAGTCCCAGATACTCAGGAGGCTGAGGCAGGAGAATCGCTTGAACCTGGGAGGCGGAGGTTGCAGTAAGCCGAGATCAGGCCACTGCACTCCAACTTGGGTGACAGAGCAAGATTCCATCTCACAAAAAAAAAAAAAAAAAAAAAAAAAAAAACTTCGAAAAGTTTGTTGTAGATGATATACAATAATTTATAAGGCAGATCTAAGTATTGCAATTCTTTTAAAATGTATTTTAGGTGGGGCACAGTGACTCACACCTGTAACCCCAGCACTTTGAGAGGCTGAGGTGGGCGGATAACTTGAGGTCAGGAGTTGGAGACCAGCCTGGCCAACATGGTGAGACCCCGTCTCTACTAAAAATACAAAAATTAGCTGGGCATGGTGGTGTGTACCTGTAATCCCAGCTACTCAGGAGGCTGAGGCAGGCAAATTGCTTGAACCCAGGAGGCTGAGGTTGCAGTGAGCTCAGATTGCAACATTGCCCTCCAGCCTGGGCAACAGATCAAGACTCCATCTCAAAAAAAAAAAAAAGAAAAACAAAATTAAAACATTATTTTCATTGCTGAATGGTGCTCTTGAAATGGAGAACCATATGCAGTTAAAATAACATGTGGCTCAGGCTTATATTCAGAACATATAAAAACAGCAAACATTTACTGAGTGTTCATCACTTTAAAACCAGGATGTAATGTAATACTCAGGGGATCTAACGTAACGTGATAATCATGAAGTTATATAACTTATCCAAGAAGACAATCTACTAAGCAACAGCTCTTGAATTTGAACCCAGGTCTGTCATACTTGAAGCCTTTTCATTTATTACATGCCTCCTTTTCAACTGCATTTCTTTACAAGCTCATTAGGCATTCTAATTTATGCAAATGCTTTTAAAGAAGTACATATAGATCAAGTCTGCATTGAATTCAGAATCTTCATTATCTCAGCTATACCAACTCTGCTTGGAAACTCTTATATGTTTGTTGCTTAGTTCTCTCCTCTCTGCCATTTCAAATTATTCCACCCATGTTAAGCATCACACTCTACCTTTTTTCCTCATTATCTGAAAACGGTTTTCATGATCAAGTAATGTTTCATCTTCCTTCCATCCCTCTGAGTCTTTTTCTTCTTTTGAGGGTTTTTCTTTGTTTTCATAAATCATATTATACTTCTAGCATAGGTGGTTTGTTTCTCATTCTAAGTATCCTACTTGTGTGACATCACTATCACTCACGCTCTGTCTCCAGCCCGGTCCTAAACCTGTGACCTCTCCTTCCAGGATCCTCATGTTCAAATGGAAAAAAAATTTAACCAAGTGTTCCAACCAAAAACTAAAAATTCTATACATTATCCTGTACCTTCTTGTTTTCAGATATTTAATCATAAATCTAACTTTACTCATTCAATCTCTTTTATATCTCTCGAGTCCAGTTCCATGACTATCCCAATACTTCTATTGGTAGGCCATGCTCTTCTCTCACATAGAGTAATAACTTATTGTTGATTGGTGTTCCTGCTTCCTCATGTCCTCCTCTGCAGTTCATTCTTTATCCTACAGCCAGATTAATTTATTTTTAGACATAAATCATATCAGGTTATTGAGAAAACAAAAAATGATTGGGCAGTTTCATTCTTTGGGGGGAAGAATAAATTATTTAATGTTGTTTATTAGATTTTTCAAAATTTGACCCTACCATAACTTCTGAATTTCTCTACACTGTTCTAGGAGGAGAGCCTTAAGTAATCCTGAATATCTTCTAGTTTCTTCTCTGAGCTTTTGAACATAACTTCCTCTTTCTGAAACACTATTTTCTTGCTTTATTCTTTTAACTTGCCTAAATTTCATTCATTCTCCTTGTCTGTAATTCTTAGATGCCAATTCCCAAGGAGGCATTAATGCGGTATTTTGAAAATAGGTTGTGTATTAGTCTATAGTATATCAATGTTAAATTCCTTTGGTATGTGATGTTAGTCTTGTTGTATGAGAAAATGCCCTTGTTCTGGGGTCTTCAAACTTTTCTGTAAATTACCCAAACATAAATATTTACAGTTTTATGTGTCACTTGTGTGACTACTTAAGTCTGTTGTAGCACAAAAGTAGCCACAAACGACACAGGAATACATGTACATGGCTTTGTTCCAATAAGATTATATTTACAAAAACAGATGGTGAGACAAATTCATCCTAGGTACAATAGTTTGCTAAAAGTGAAGCATTTAGGAAGGAAATAGCACTTTTCTACAACATCTACACAATATTTTCCAATGCTTCACCCCACAAAAAATATACATATATATAGATCATTTTATGTGTGCGTGTGTGTGTATGCATACACATATACAAAAACATTGAGCACTTGCTGTGTGCTAATCACTGAGTTAGGCACTCAACATGTATCAGCTCATTTAATCTTCAAGGTAATCTCATGAAATACTCCATTATCATTTACACTTAGCTTGCGAGAAAACAGCACAAACAAGCTAAATTAGTTTTTTGAAAGTAACAGAATCAGTTAGTGGTAAGGCCAGGAGTTGAACTATGAGAATTTAATTCCAGGGTCTGGGGCATTAATGACTTGACTTCTCTAGGAACTATATCTAAAATGTGATTTTTAAGCCTATCGTTTCTCTTTCTCAAGCTTTGTTTTATCTGAACTATACAATTGGGAATATACATGAAATTTATTTTTAGATTCGTTATTGCCACGTCATATACATTTTCTTTTTTGCCTTTAACTCATTTTAGCCTAAGCATCAGTAAAATAAAATGGAGGGGATGTGCATATAATGGCTTTTTTTTTTAGCTCGTTTTGAGGTAAAATTGTATAATTTTATAAAAAGTTATTGCATCCTGACCCAATTACTGAGCTGAATGTGAATTAGGTTATCGCTGTTTAATGGACTGCATTCTCTGTAGATGCTCTTGCATTGCCCTTGTATTGAGCTCAGAGGAAAACATCAATTTCTTCCGATGTGACTGGTGGCTTATCAAGATTACTGTGCTTTCTTATGTGTTATCTCACAAAATGCATGCTGATAGTTATGTTTAATCACTTTACTCAAGAGCACTAAAACTAATAGCCCTTGCTTTAAGCACATGAAAAATCCATAGAGTCTTTTTAGAAACAGTGCATTACCTGGCATTCTGTTTGTAAGATAATATGAATTAATATTAGAAATGCCTACTCTTGGGGGCCCAAGGAGGGGAGAAATCTTTATCAATATCTAAGTGTATATTTGAGGTAAAGCTTCTGTCCAAACAGAAATTGTCAACTGTAGCACAATTTCTTTCAGCTGTTAAACTGATTTAATGTATCAGTAGCATGAACTCATAAACTATTATGTTATCTAACACTATAAACTGAAAAATATTAAGGTATAATTAGGCAAATCAGTATTGTGTAGTATAAACATCTTAAATCCAGAGTTCTAGCCATGTAATAACTGAACAATTTTAAGTCTCTTATTTCCATTAGTTTTATCTTACTTTGATAATTTTCTTCAGAACATGCCTGTGATACAAATAGAAACCTTATTGTGGCAGGGCTCAGTGGCTCACCCCTGTAATCCCAGCACTCTGTCGAGGCGGGCGGATCACCCGAGGTCAGGAGTTTGAGACCAAGCTGGCCAACATGGTGAAACCCTGTCTCTACCCAAAATACAAAAATTAGCAGGGCGTGGTGGCGCATGCCTGTAATCCCAGCTACTTGGGAGGCTGAGGCAGGAGAATCGCTTGAACCTGGGAGGCGGAGGTTGCAGTGAGTTCAGATCACGCCACTGCACTCCAGCCTGGGCAACAGAGCAAGACTCACTGTAAAAAATAAATACATACATACACGCATACATAAACGTATTTATCTGTGAAATATCCTTTAAGAAAAATTCTTCTTTTACATATCCTAAGAATAAACAAAAGAAATATTAAGGTTTTCTTTTCTTGTGTCCTTATGAAAAATTCTTGTACATATCCTAAGAATAAACAAAATAAATATTAAGATTTTCTTCTCTCGTGTTTAGAAACATAAGCCAGCCCCAAATCCAACTTTGTATTTCATATTTCCAGCATTTTTTAAAGGCTACTGAATACACCATTATGTTTTTTAATATAATTAGCATGAGTATAAAACATGAAAAATTTTATGAGTATCAACTGTCACTTCAATGGCATAGAACTTCAAACTTTCAAACTCTCCCAGTTCACTCTTTCAAGCTTTAGAGTTTGTCCTCCGTGGGTGGGAACTGAAGCTCAAACTGTGAAACTGCACTCAAAGAACATTCCGCAGGCTGAGAGTGCCAAATATTAGCTCAAGGGATAATTTTCTTGTCTGGAACTGAGCCCCCAACACCACAGTTAAGAGGGGAGGGATCTTTGTGGAGCAGGAACCCTCAGTAGAAAATGTTTCCAGTTATTACCCTTCACATCGTATAAGTATGACAAGGCCATTTAGCATTTGGAGATGATTAAGTTTTCACACAGTTTTCTTCCATGTTACCTTCTGTTTTCCTTCATTTTAAACAAAACAGCTGCTCCTCCATTTGCCTCTTAAGGCATTTGGATCATCAAACAGGCATTTGATCTCACATGCTGGTACTCATGGGTTTTGTGGTAATTAAAGATGATAAGGTGAAAGTGGGATAAAGAAGGTCCAAACTGTTCATCGAAGAGTAAGACTGTGTATTCCTCAAAACAAGCAAATGCTACAGTAACTTTAAAGTACCCCCTTGACACTTTGAAGTTTGTCTCTTGTACTGGCAGGTCTAAAATGAGACCCAGCCAAGACAGGCATTAGCATGTCAAAGAATAAGCTTCATTTACACTGTGAGGACTGTATTTGAAGTCAATGGTGTGGTACTCTGGAGGCAGCTGAAATGCGTGCTGTTATTCCAGATGTGCATTGTCTCTACTGAAATACAATTTTACAGTCATTAAACCTGTTAAGTCCATCAAGAGATAAGTATAGCCTAAAGCCTGTCAGATGTGCTTCAAAATCTTAACAAAAGATTTGCCTATTGATCAGCCAATTGATTTTTATTACCTAGGAATTGGACTGCTATTTAGATGTTTGTTATAATCAAAGGAATTGATTAGCCTTGGCCAATGTTAATATTGAATATTATAGAGAAATATTTTAGTGTCAAATATCCGTAGCATTATGTCTTAGTGTAGTAGTGGCAAGTATGAGCTCTTTCTTTTCTTCCTAGAAATGTAGTCTAGGTGGTTTCTTTTCACATCTAGAATGTATGTGTAGGTGGTTTTTAATCAAGAAAAGCTGTTAGGATGGCCAGAAAAAGCAAACACATGCTGGCATAAATATCATGGCATTTGCTAGATATTTTTATTTAAGATAACATTTTCCAGTTTGGCTTAAACCTGATTTGTAGCTGAACTGAGTAAAAGTCTTGAGAACTTAACAAGTGAACTACTAAAACAAAAATGAAAAAATGGGAAATTATCCTTTAACCCAGAAACCACATTTTTTTTAAATTGTAAAAGGAAAAGGTGATCTTAGGAATTCAGAAAATTCCCAATTATTAAAAATAAATAAACTATCCCTTTGTTAACCACACCTTAAAATCCTGGTAGATCCAGAATCTAAGCTAATATAATCATCTAGGGTGCCTGTAGTCCTCAGTCAATCAACCCTCCTAAGTAAATAAAAGGAATCGTGAATACTGTCTTGATGTATTCCTGACAATTGTACCACTTGCTCCTCTATGGCTGTAGTTAAGAAAACAAATAGTCAGTTGCCACTTGGAACTGAATGCTATGACATGTTTTGAGGAGACAACACTTTATATTAGAAAATAAAAAGGCAATTAACTACAATTTTCTTAGAATCTTGATATTTTATTAAGTATTCTTTTGTTTTGTTTGTTTGGTTTTTTTCTTAAAAGAAATATTCTTGGACCTAACAGTAAAGAAATAACTGTCAAACTCATTGAATATCAAAGGGCATAGGAAAAATGTGGTTTTTCTTTTCACACTACTTCCCTTTGAAGTTAATGTATTATACTTTTCCTGATGTCATGCAATCTACCTCAAATTTTATTAATGCTATACTAGCTTATCTACCAAATATTATCATGTTTATAAGCTTTTAACTTCCTCTGTAAGACTAAATTATTATGTATTTTCAGTTTGTTTTATTCTAGATATTTCAATCTGAGTTCAGAAAACAGCAATTCTGATGAAGAGAAAAATTAGAGGGATGCAGAAGAAAATTTACATGACTTGATTAAGATTTACTTTCTAAGTAATGCAAGTAACAGGAGAGAATGCACGGTTAAGGAATGTAAGTAATAGTAACCAAATATAGCTAAATTGCCCAAAAAGGAGAAATAATGGAAAGAGTACAGCATTCTATACATGACAAAGATAAAAGAAAAAGAAAACCTGGGGAATGAAAATACTTGGAAGCTCTTTGAATATCAAAAGTAGATAGACATGACTTTCCATACTCTGGTATTAGGATAACTCTACTCCAAGGCTCCCAAGTGTCTATGTTTTATTGCGATTCTTTTCAGAGAGTATTTGGTCTAACTTTGTTTATATATGGAACTCTGGATAAATCAAATGTGTCAAGAAGCACAGGGTTAAAAACCACAGCCATGGCTATGTCAACCCACTTTTGTATAATAAGGACATCCTCAGAAAAGAGAAAATTAATATAAGCCTTAGGGCCATAACAAGAAATTGTTTTCTATATTTGTTCATATTTTCAATGTAATATAAAATAATGTATAGACTATTTGTACTGTTGAATTCCATTTTGCCTCTTCCAGCATAAAAGCCTTAGGTAACTGGGAGTACAATATAATATGAAGATTAATTTTATGTAGTTACAGAACAAAAATAATTGTGTTAGTGAATGTATACAGAAATTTTTCTTTTGGCATTTCCTTTGGGCGAAAAATAAATACATTTCTGTTCAAATTCATTGTATTCACAAATAACGTGTTTTTATGGCAAAGAAAAAATGAGAATACATTCAGCACAATCAACATTTATTTCACTTTACAATCTAATTGTATTTTGACAAAATCAGCTATTACTCATACACATTGTTCTATCAAAATTTTTGGAAAAGTTTTAATCATGTGTTTTGTCTGATTGTAAAAAAAATACTATGTCCACACAGTTAACATTTGGTAAGTACAATGAAGTGCAAAAATCTGATTTAGAGAACAATGTTACTATTTTGTCTCTCTTTTGTTGTAGTTTTTATTTCTCTGTGTGTGTGTGTGTGTGTATATATAATATATATAGGACTTATAACAAAATTATTATAGTACAGTTTGTTCATGTTTAATCTTTATTTTTGCCATTTTTCTATAATTATAAGGACAATTTTCTCATGTTGGTAAAGAGTCTCCAAATAAGTGATTTTTATGACTCCTGAATATTACGTCATGCCAACTTACAGATATTGTTGATAGTTCCTCCATCATCAAACTTTTTTTCTCTACATTTTCAGTATAACACATAAAGCTACACTATCTGTGGATTGTTGATCATATTTCTGTTCATATCTCCCTAATATGGATAAAAAAGAGTAATGAAATAAATTTTGCTAATGACAAATATGTCTATTTAACCCAGTTCCTATCACATCTGTTCAGTCTTCAAGAAGCCATCAATTTATTTAATACAATTTGAAAACCATTTCCATGAACTTTATGCATCTTAATAGTCTTAAAATAATTTTCTCAAGAGTTTACTCTTTCATGGCAATGCAGACTTTACGTGTCAATTAAGTCATCTAAACAACATAATAAGTACAATGTCCATGCATCTCTGAAGTTTTTTAAACTCAAACTACAGCTGTAAACAACACTGAGAATCACACAATCAGGAATTGAGGAGACTCCCTGCTGCTTATCTTTTTCCTTAAAAGCGTAATTCCACAAGGCATAGTGTTAGTGGTTGTCAGAAAAAGCCAGTTTATGACTTCATGTAAGATTTTGTAGTATATATGACGGTACAATGCTAAGTAGTATATTTTCATACATTAGTACAACAAAAGACTTGAAAATCAGCTTATCTAATATTACCATCAAATACAAGAAAAATGCATTGAACCTAGTTAGAACAGAGGTATTCATGATATATAATATTTTTTACAGATTTTTCTTAGTTCTTAGGAATTTTTATTTCTGTTTCGCTTATTTTTTAATGTTTCCGCTATCTTCTCTTCATTTTAACAGTGGAAGATTAGTTTAGTTTAACTGTTTGCATACTCGAATGTGGTGATGAGTAATTTCAAACATAGAAAATGCCTATGTAACAGGGCAAATGCCTTATGAAAGTCACTCTGTTTTTCTCTGCTTGACAAATAACACTACCAAATTCTATTTTATTATAGAAAAAAATTGCTTAAGTAACTTAAATATATTACTCTGCCTCCCAGAATTGGTTGAAAATAAACTTTAGTTCAAGGTCCAATGTGCCAGCTATCAGAATATGATAATAACTATTTAAAATAAAACTTTTAGTTTTTAATACATTATTTTAATTGAGCACTATCTGTAATTGATCTTACATGGTTTTTACATTTATCTCACTGGCTTTAAAATTCTGTTTCTTGGTTGTGTCCTAGGTGGAACTTCAAGAAGTTCAAATATTAATGTCTATATATTAAAGATCTTCCTATATAAAAATAATTGCTCATTCTAACCAATTCTCTTCTCTAAACTAAATATCCACTGATAAGTTCTTAGCATTATTTTCTAATTCCTTAGCAACTTGAATCATACCTAACCGTGAAGCTGTAATTGGACCTGATAACCACCTGGAATGGTTGTTTTTATGGGGACTGCTGCTGGGTTTTCTTCTTCAAGCCACAGAAGAGAAATCTAAATTGAATGACATAAAAAACCTCTGATGCTGTATAGTAGCATTCAAGCAGAGAACTATCTTGCTGTGTTCACCTTTCTTTCTCATTTTAAAAGAAAATTAGTGAACTATATCTACCAGAACCCCATGAAACAAGTAAGCATGCTCCTGGCCTATGGGGTTTTAGCAGCTTTTAAGATAGCTCTTCCAAGTAGAATTAATAGACAGAAAGGAGAATATGTAGCTAAGTTGGAGTTTATTTCAAAGTATTTTTATATCAAGGACATTGATTAAGAACTATGAAATTCAATAGTATCCTAAGTAAAAGGTAGTTTTACACATACAATCCCTTGAATAACCTAATAAAAATAAACATGATGATTTCCTCATTACTTTTAATATTTGAATAATTTATTTTGCCTTTCATATGGGTGGAACAAAATGAAGGCTTAGGTCCTAGAAAATAACTGGTTTTTATTAGAGAACTTAAAAGGATAATGTGTATTAACTGAAAAATATAAATTATAGTAAACACTAAACTTTATCTTCAGAAACTTTGTTACTAACATATTAAGAAATTCAGATGGCCAGTGTGGTGGCTCATGCTTGTAATCCCGGCACTTTGGGAGGCTGAGGCAGGTGGATCATTTAAGGTTAGGAGTTTGAGAGCAGCCTGGCCAACATGGTGAAACCCCATCTCTACTAAAAATACAAAATTAGTCAGGTGTGATGGTGGATGCCTGTAATCCCAGCACTTTGGGAGGCTGAAGCGGGCAGATCACGAGGTCAGGAGATCGAGACCATCCTGGCTAACACAGTGAAACCCCATCTCTACAGAAAATACAAAAAATTAGCTGGGCATGGTGGTGGGCACCTATAGTCCCAGCTACTCGGGAGGCTGAGGCAGAAGAATGGCGTGAACCCGGGAGGCAGAGCTTGCAGTGAGCAGAGATCATGCCACTGCACTCCATCCAGCCTGGATGACAGTGCTAGACTCCGTCTCAAAAAAAAAAAAAAAACACAGAATGAGAAGACATTTATGCAGCCAAAAAACACATGAAAAAATGCTCACCATCACTGGCCATCAGAGAAATGCATAACAAAACCACAATGAGATATCATCTCACACCAGTTAGAATGGCAATCATTAAAAAGTCAGGAAACAACAGGTGCTGGAGAGGATGTGGAGAAATAGGAACACTTTTACGCTGTTAGTGGGACTGTAAACTAATTCAACCATTGTGGAAGTCAGTGTGGCGATTCCTCAGGGATCTAGAACTGGAAATACCATTTGACCCAGCCATCCCATTACTGGGTATATACCCAAAGGACTATAAATCATGCTGCTATAAAGACACATGCACACGTATGTTCATTGAGGCACTATTCACAATAGCAAAGACTTGGAACCAAGCCAAATGTCCAACAATGATAGACTGGATTAAGAAAATGTGGCACATATACACCATGGAATACTATGCAGCCATAAAAAATGATGAGTTCATGTCCTTTGTAGGGACATGGATGAAATTGGAAATCATCATTCTCAGTAAACTATCACAAGAACAAAAAACCAAACACCGCATATTCTCACTCATAGGTGGGAATTGAACAATGAGAACACATGGACACAGGAAGGGGAACATCATACTCTGGGGACTGTTGTGGGGTGTAAGGGGGAAGGGATAGCATTGGGAGATATACCTAATGCTAGATGACAAGTTAGTGGGTGCAGCGCACCAGCATGTCACATGTATACATATGTAACAAACCTGCACATTGTGCACATGTACCCTAAAACTTAAAGTATAATAATAAATAAATAAATAAGAAGTTCAGAAAAGTCTATCGCAGAGAACTAGTCTCCACTTACACTTTACAACTATGTATTTAAATTTAATGACTTTGATTGTGGGAGGAAAAGAAAAAGAAAAAAACCTAGAACCCTCTGGGCATGGTGGTTCATGCCTGTAACCCCAGCACTTTGGGAGGCCAAGGCAGAAGGATTGCTTGAGCCCAGGCATTCAAGACCAGCTTGGACAATACAGCAAGAAAATGTGTCTACAAAAAATAGAAAAATTAGTCAGGCTTGGTGGCGTGGGCTTATGGTCCCAGCTACTCAGAAAGCTGTTGTGGGAGGATAGCTCGATCCTGGGAAGTCAAGGCTGCATTGAGCTGTAATCAGGTCACTACACTCCAGCCTGGGCAACAGAAAAAGAACCTGTCTCAAAATAAATTCTCCAGAAACCCAGAAACATAGACATTATTCATATCAAAACATTATTGGGATACATGGTATGACCTTAGGACTGAAAGCACAAAGGATGGGGTTGGGTTATCAAATTGAAATGAAAGACAGTTGTGGAACGATATTGATTAAGAGGGGATTAATCTCAAATATATTATTATGAATTGATGGTGAGATGTGGTGGCTAAAGGCTTGCAAATAACAGGAAAATAAAAGCTGCAGACAGTGAGGTGTCTGTTAGTTGACTCAACAGCATAATATATGTTGGAGGCAAGAGCAAACATCTGCACTAAGGTAGCTGTCTCACCAAGCTCTGTAAGATTCTTATGAAAATATAACCCAGAAGGTATTTCTCCCCTCATTTCTTAGCAGAATGTGAGCTGTTTAGCAGTACTGTGAATACTGAGGCTTACGTATTTGAGTAAACTGCAGAAATCTGCATCTCAGTACCAGAACCTCAACTCAGCAGATACTGAGATAATGAAAGTGGCCTCCATAGATTTATGAGTACTGAGAGAAAAGCAGAGCCTTGTCTAGAATCACCATGATGACCATAAGGTATGCCTTGCAGATCCTAAAAGGAAATTGTTGGGACAAATATTAATGATAAAAATACTCAAAAAAACTAGAAAATGGAGTGAACATTCTCTACCTAAAAAACAATATCCTTGAGAAAGCTTATAGCTACACTCAATGGTGAAAGAATGGATACTTTTTCCTAAAATCAGGAATAAGGCAAATATTTCTACTCTCACCAGTTCTATTCAACATTATACTATAGGTTCTAGCAAGGGCAGTTAGTCAAGAAAAAAAATAAATGAATAAAGGCATCCATATTGAAAAGAAAGAAGTTAAGCTAGCAAATATTAGATGACTTGATCTTATATAAATAAAATCTTAAGGAACCAATTAAAAACTGATGACTAATAAACAAGTTTAGCAAGATTATAGGACATAAGATCAATACATAAAAATAAATTATATTTTTATATACTTGAATGATTATCCCAAATATGAAATTTAAAACAATACATTAATAATGGCAAGAAAAAGATCAAAATACATAGAAATAAATTTAATTTAAAAAGTACAAAACTATGCTGTAAAAACAAAATATCGTTAAAAGAAATTAATGATATAAATAAGTGGAAAAATATCCCACGTTCATGAATGAAATAATTTAGTACCATTTAGATGCAATAATCTCGCAAACTGAGCTATAGATTCGATGTAATACCAGTAAGAAGAATCCTGGATGACTTCTTAGAAAATAAATAAAAAATGACAAGTTTATTCTAAAATCCATATGGAATTGCAAGGGACCCTGACTGACTAACCAAAACAATCCTGAAATAGAAAAGCACAGTAGGAGAACATATATATTTCCCAATTTCAAAACTTACTACAAAGCAGCAGTAATCAAAACAATGCGATATTGGCACAAGGACAGAGATACAGATCAATAGAATAGAATTGAGAGTCCAGGAAAAAACCCATACACCTCAGGTCAACCAATTTTTTACTTGTTCAGACCATTCAATGGTGAAAAAAAATGGTCTTCTTAATAAATGGTGATTTGACAACTTGATAGCCTTATGCAAAAGATTTGAGTTGGACACTTACCTCACACAATATGCAAAAATTAAGTCAAAATGAATCAAAGACCTACATTTCTCTTAAGACAAATTTATAATATATTTTTTTTGAGACAGATTCTCACTCTGCTGCCCAGGCTGGAGTGCAGTGGCACAGTCTTGGCTCACTGCAACCTTCACTATCCGGGTTCAAGTGATTCTCCTGCCTCAGCCTCCCAAGTGGCTGAGACTACATGCAGCCACCACACCTGGAAGATTTTTTTGTATTTTTAGTAGGGACGGGGTTTCACCATGTTGGCAAGGCTGGTCTCGAACTCCTGACCTCAGGTGATCCACCTACCTCGGCCTCCCAAAGTGCTGGGATTACTGGCATGAGCCACTACGCCTGGCCAAATTTATAAAAATTTTCTAAAAGACATAGGTGTAAATCTTCATGCGCTCAACTTTGCAAATAATTATTACATATGATGTCAAAACACATATAACAAAAGAAAAACTAGATAAATTAGACCTCATGAAAATTAACAACTTTTGTGCTTCAAAAGACATCATCAAGAAAGTGTAAGACAACTTCAGAATGGGAGAAAATATTTTCAATTCATATATCTGGTAAAGGACTTATATCTAAAATATTTAAAAATTGATATGACTCAATAATCAAAGGACAAATACCCAAGTTTTGAAAATGGGTAAGTGGTCTGAGTATACATGCTTAGCCAAGAAAGATATATAAAAGGCCCGTAAGCACACAAAATATACTCAATATCATTAGTCACCAGAGAACCTAAGAGCACTCTCTTAAACCCTTAATCTGTTTGGATATATATTTTTTAATCTTACAACCGTTTATCATCAGGCATAGGTAAAAAAATATATATATTTACATATATAATATGTAAATTATATATGTAATATATATTATATATATATCATCTACATATGTTATATATATATATATATTTATCATCTATTCCCTTATACTAAAACTTTAGCACTGGCTGAGTGAGAAGACTTCTTTGGTTCAGTAATATATTCCCAATGCTTAGAAGAGTGGCACAGAGCAGATGCTCAATAATATTTATTCAATGAATACAGATGTTATATTTTGTAAACCTGGAAAAATACAAGTTAGAAACAATTTCTTAGCTTGTGTCATAGCATAGATTGCCCATGGGGCTTGTACTATTCTGTTCTTTGCATTTCTGCTTTTTATCTGTGTATATAAAACTTAAAGTTTTTATTTTTTTATTTCATTTAAATTATATTATGTTATATTATTTGTGGTATTATTAAATTTTAACACTAAATTTTATGTCTATAAATTACTAATTTTTACTTTTTATTTTCATATATACATATTGAAATTTTAAATTTAAATACCAAATTTAAATAAATATTTGCATCAGCTTCCTGAGGTCACAGTTTAAAGCAAACTATTTTTCTTACTTTGTTTGAAATTCTAATCAAGAGAAAGACAATTGATTTAGAGTACTCATTTATTCAGTAAACATTTATTGGGTGTCTAGTATGTGTCAGACACTATGTTAAATTCTGAGTTAAAAGTCAGGTGAATGTAAAAGCATCTGAGATCTCATGGGTATCACATGGAGCCATCTGGGACTTTGAAAATCCTATTGTAAGTCCTTTAATTTGTTTGTGGTGTTGTTTTAAAAAGTTATCCTTTTTTTTTAGTTTTTGTATATAGTTTATTGAGGATACCATGTTGATTTTTTTCACTTAATTTAATGAGTTATCCTTTTCTGTTGCATATAATTTAATTCAAAACAGTTATCTTGCTAGTCAGCTTCAAATTTCCACCCCTGCTACCCTTCCAAAGTAGTGAATATGCACGTGTACTATAATAAGTTAAAACAAGTATCTCATTATTATTTAACTCATATTTCTATGATTGGAAAGATGTCTACACTATTGTGAGTTAATAGTTTCTATTCCTTTTTATGAATGTTTTTAAGTTTATATGTTCATTTTTATGGATTAACTTATTTATAATTGCTCTTTATATTCAACAGTACATTCTACTAGGATATTTACAATGATTGACTTGGGATTCTAGGCAATACTTGAGACCCTTGTCCAGGCACGGTGGCTTATGCCTTTAATCCCAGCACTTTGGGAGGCCCAAGGCCGGCTGATTGCTTGAGCTCAGGAATTGGAGACCAGTCTGGGCAACATGGTGAAACCCCATAGCTACCAAAAAAACAAAAACAAAAAACAAAAAAAATTTAGCCCAGTGTGATGGCTCACATCTGTGGTCTCAGATACTCCAGAAGCTGAGGTAGGAGGATTGCTTGAGCTTAGGAAGAAGAGGTTGCAGTGAGCTGAGGTTGCCTCAATGCACTCCAGCCGGGGCAAGAAGTGAGACTCCATCTCAAAACAAAACAAAATAAATACAATACTTGAGACTCTAGACAATGCAATGTAAAACCACAGCCAACTATATAATAAATACAATTAGACAATAGTGAAACCCTCTAATGCTGGTATTTGTCCCTAGCCTCTCTTTTCTTTTTTTTTCTTTCCTTTTTTTTTTTTTTTGAGATGAAGTCTTGCTCTTGTCCCCCAGGCTAGAGTGCGATGGCGCAATCTAGGCTTACTGCAACCTCCGCCTCCCGGATTCAAGCCATTCTCCTGCCTCAGCCTCCCAAGTAGCTGGGATTGGAGGCATGAGCCACCACACTCGGCTAATTTTTGTATTTTTAGTAGAGTTGGGGTTTCACCATGTTGGCCAGGCTGGTCTCAAACTCCTGACCTCAGGTGATCCGCCCGCCTCAGCCTCTCAAATTGCTGGGATTACAGGCATGAGCCACCACGTCTGGCCACCTCTCATTTCTAATTAGCCTGATGGAACTGTTTCTTTGACAGCCAGAAGAAAAAAAGAAAAAAAGAGTTTTTTATTCTTCTTTCAGTGAACATCATGTTGCTTATATGGATCTCTGTAACCAGCCCACTTAAGACTTTATACTTGGGGCTGAAAGTGGCCAGTCCATAAGATTTACATTACTTTGGGTGAGATTGTTGCTTTGAATCACCAAGGCATTTTAGCATGTGCAGGTTTGCCAAACATTCCAAGAACATTCTCTGTGACCTGTAAGTCACTGCTTTTACTTCTTGTCTGGTTTCAAATAATTATGCTTTTCCTTGCTATTATTTACCCAATGCAGTGTGTCTTTGCCCAAACCCTCACATATGTACACATTTTTGTTTTCCCAAATAGCACTGCAGTGCACTATTCAACATTCTAAAAACTATAGTTTAATTAAGTTTTTACACATTGTATTTCTCACCTCAAAATATAAAATTGGCAACACAGCCTATATATTATAAATTCATCATCGTATACCCACATTTCATTTCTGCATCTGACTTTCTTTTCCTATAATCATATAACCCTTCCATGTTATTATATGATTTAATATCAAACAAACGAGTTAGCCATTTACATTACATTAATTTTCTGTGGTGGCTATAACTCTCACAATACATGAATAAAAATGTGGATTAATTATACATGTCAGATATTCTCTTCAAACATCTTTTTTATGTATTAATGTTCACAACATTCCATATATGTTTATATGTAGATATATATGTACACAGAAATGCACACATACTATTATTACTTCCATTTTGAAGATGCAGTAAGTACACAGATTGGTTTTAAAAAATGCCCAGCATCATACAAGATTATTGAGTATGAGGGTCAAGATTATCTCCATTTTTACTTCCCATTTAAACTCTAATATTTTATGATGCTTGATATCTATAAAAGGGAAAGGGATGGTATTCTTATTTACTGCCACAAAAAGTAACATTATAAAATAAGGTAATTGTCTAGATGATTGGTTGACAATTTTGTAATTAATTCGGATTTCTAAACAAGGAGGTTTTTGCAGAGAGAATTGAAGGAGTCACTCTCTGATATTATTTTAAGTTAGTGGAATTACTATGTTTTTTGAGTATACCTGTAGTTAAAATGCTAATTATTTTTCTTAACCAAGGTCTATCAACTTAATAGTTAAGTATTTTAATAAATCAATCATTCTATCAGGCATATTTTTTGCTTTTAAAGCCCATTTTCATCTGTGTGTTTGAGCATTCACAAGATATTGGGAGACTGAAAGATTATTTATCATTAAATTGTGGTTAATGGTTAGTTTTGATGAGAAAAGAGGAATGTTTGGAGGCTTATTTTGGCTCGCATGGGGGCAAGCATGGGATATCTAACGAATGATCTTTAGTAGAAATTAGAAGTTAATAGCTTACATTAATAAGACAACTTATCTTTAAAAACATTGATCTATTATTTTATTTTTGTTATTCTATTGTAGATAAATAAGATATGATTCAGAAGAAATTGATTGGAAATTAAAGACTTACTCGAGAACTTATGCTGTTTCTACTTTAATACAACAACCTCTATAAACAAAATCTGTTCCACTACATTATTGTTTGAGGATACTGGATGGTTACATACAGCTAGGGCTTTTTAATGAACATATTTTTGAGTGGTCATTTGCCATTTTTATCAGCTCAGCATCCAACCACCTTTCTCTTTTAATGGGGAATGAAATTGTGTGAATCTTTCTTCAGAAACGAACCACTGCTTTCTCTGTAAAACCTAATGTGTTTAATGTTTTCTCCACTACACGCTGGCAGCTAGACATGCAAACCGTACATGGTCAATTGGATATGTTACCAAGATTTTGAATCTGGTGGAAAAATAAAAAAGAGTTGGAATTTATTCACAGCATGAATCAGTATGGTCATGGTAGAAAAATATAAAGTGTTGGTATCCATTGTTAGTGTTTAAATAATGTTCAACTACAGTTGTGTCCTATAGTAGTAAAGTAATGATGGTGGAGCGAACAATCATTCCTGCTCAAACTGGTAAGGACTTAACTTGGCAGTTTAGTGCCTCTTGTCTACTGTTCTTTTCTGCCCTGTTTCAATACTTTTTCCTTCATTTCTGTGAATCACTCCAACTCAGATTATAATGACTTTATTTTCTGATTACATTAGCCAGAGTTGGTCTCAATTTATTACAACCAGTATCTTTGACTAATAAAGTCTTGTTCCAAAAATAGAAATGTAGGCAACACATGCTCAGAAAAAAATTGAATTAACTGGAATTAGTTATTTGACCTGGTTGGACAAAAAGTAGTTGAAATTGTATAATTATTATCCCTTGATGTTAATGTTAACAACTGTGAAATGCACTAGATAGAGAACGAGCTGATTTATGTATTGCCTATGGTCCCCTAGAATGCAGTCCTCATTCAGGGCAAGTTTGACCATATGTGTCATTCACGTTGCCTGTGAAAAAACTGGCCCTCCCACTCTAGCCTTTTAATATGCAAATGCGAGTGGCCATGGTGTCCTGCACACATGGCCTTATCTGAAGGCTGCCATGACACCTGGCACATGTTGTGACAAGGAGAAGAGGGCAGAAACTGCCATGTTGGGTGGACCTGGTTTCTAGCCTCTGACATTTGCATATCAATGCCTGCCGGTCTGGTTTTTCAAGCCATTTTCTATTAGAAAAGAAATGGTTTGGGGTCATTTTTTGTTAAAAGAAAATTCCATCAAGAACTTTTGAGCTGCCTAAAAATTGTTTCTTTATGACTTCTGTATTACTTCCCCCACTCAGGAGAAGTAATAAAAAGTAAATAAAGCCTAAATAAAAATAAAAAGTAATAAAAACCTAACTGCTGTTAGGGGGTGCTGGATGATGATTGTTTCTGGCTACTTCCTACTGAAAAGGGGCATAATGTCGAGGGACAGCAATTGGGCCTCCTCCTGAGGTTGATCTAAGGGTTCTTGGAAGAATGACATGTCCATGTGTGGCTCTGTCTGCAGCAGCATTTGGAGTTTGATTAGTTCTAGGTGAAAAGAGATAAATTTCACAAGAAAGTTTAAAATATAGGGTTAGAATATGAGCATTAAGTTTACCAGTTAGTGGAAGTCCTATAGACCATAACTATGACAGTAGAATTCCATACCTGTAGGTTACACCAATGGATTGTAATACCGGATGGCCTCCAGTAGGTGTCACTGTAAATTACCAGAAACGTTAAGTAACCTTTTTTTTCCTTGAGAAAAGCATACATTTCCCATTGACTTGCCATTAGAGAATAATTTTAGGCTTAGGCAATTTTTATAACTTGCAATATAATTGGAAGAAATACATTATTGGGTGTCTACAATAACTTTAGTGTTAATCTTGACAATTCCTTTACTTTAATTACTATTTCATAACATTCACAGACCCTGTTACTACATACTCAAACTTTCTGAATTGTCCCAAACATCCTTCCATTAAGCAACCAGTCATTTCCTTTTAGGACAAGAATTTACCATACAATATCCTTTCTTATATAAAATTTCTTCCTTTATAATCTTTTTATAGCTTAGAGCACACCATACTAAAATCTTCAGTAAAAAGTCCAATCAAACTTAATGATAGTAAAACTTTCTTGCTCACTTCTTATCCATGACTATTACTTCTGCTATAAGCGAAACAACCTTGGTGAAATCTTTTCTGCAATTATTAATCTTGTTACAAGGATGAAAATTAGGCAAAATATTATAGCAATTAGAATTTTACAGCCAGAATTCCATGTTGTGGGTGCCACAGTGTACAGTTCTATTGCAAACAGTAGTGTGACTATAACAGTTCCCAGAAGAGTGGTGTAGTAAATAATTTCCATTTAAAATTTTACTTGCCAATATATAATATTTCCATTTGGGGATTAACAAAGTTACAAATGTAATTCCATAAATAATTAAAATATTTCTGCAAGTATACATGAAGTTCTAATATTTGGTGGCAAATTTTGAGAGGAAAGGGTAGAAATAATAAAAAGTATCTGGTGAGGTAGTAATGACACTGAGAAAGATGAGTAGCCCTCACTTAGTTGCTTATCTTTTATGATTTTTCAGCTTAAGATCTCCTATTTCTTCACATTGATACTCATGACCTTTCTCTGGCTGTCAGGGGTTGCTCCCTCAGCTTTTCAGGCTTTGACTTGAGTGTGATGTATTCAGAAGTTGATACCTGTTACTTTTGCTGCCAAGGGGGTTGAAAGAGAACAGTGTAAGGCCCTTCCCAGCTTGGCTTAGGGAAGCAGAGACAGGTGAGGGTTTTCACTAATACCAAATTTCCTGGGTTAAATAAAGGTGGTCCTATTTCCTGGGGTTGGGCTTCTGCTAGTTGTATCAATTCTTGTTGGAAGTGAGCCAGAGAGGTTACACGTTTAACCAGCTCAGAGATTTCCCAATCTAATAGAAAATCACTGGAAAGGAAAGGCCATTTATTAAGATTCTCAAAAGGGCTAAGACTTAATTTTTAAGGGGTATTTCTTATCTGTAGTAAGGCCATGGGAAGAAGAGTGACCTGAGGAAGGTGAATTTCTTGGGATAATTTTCTGAGGTGTCTTTTGATAATATCATTGGTTTTCTCTATCTTTCCTAAGGGCTGGGGTCTCCAAGCACAATGGAGATGATATTCTATGACTACTGGTTTTAAGACCCCTTATGTGACAGCTGCCTTAAGCAAGGGGCCATTGTCACTTTGAAGGTACTTAGGTAGACCAAACCCGGAAGTTATTTCATTAACTAACACTTTTGTTACCTCAGAGGCTTTTTCTGTGTGACATGGAAATGCTTCTACCCAGTTAGTGAAAGTATCTACCCATATCAGCAGGTATTGAATGCCCTTTGTCTTTGGCATGTGGGTAGTCTTATCTGCCAGTTTCCCGTGGACAACTTCCTATTCTTTGGGTTTGAGGAGGAAGGAGTTGCCTGTTTGGGGGATTATTTTTAAGACAGACTTCACAAACATTAACAAATTGCTTGATTGTTTTTAGTAAGTTCTCTCCTGAAAACAACCTCTGGGCACATTGATAAGTTTTATCCTTTCCCAGGTGAAAAGCCTGGTGAAGAATTTTAAAGATTTTCCATTGGCTGGAGGCTGGCAAGTGGAGCTTGCCATCTGACTGTAGACATCCTGAGGGCTGAAAAGTATATCCTAGAGAAGTAGCCCATTCTATTTCTGTAGGGGTAAACTGAGGTTTAATTTCTCTTATGGAACCTTCCCATATAAGAGGGGTTTGAAGTGTGTTAATGTCTTGAGGCTTCCTTGCCACTGACTTAGCTGCCTGATCAGCTAATGTATTTCCTTCGGCTACCTCATCTGTTCCCTTTTGATGTCCTTTACAATGCATCACTGCTATTTCTCATGGAAGGAAAACAGGATAATAAGCTGTTAATTTCCTGGTGTATTTTATAGGCGATTCATTAGTGGTAAGAAAATGCCTTTCCTTCCAAATGGCAACATAAGCATGGAGAATCAGGAAAGTATACTTGAAGTCAGTGTAAATGTTAG
The DNA here is from genome assembly GCF_029289425.2 of Pan paniscus. Classification (NCBI taxonomy): domain Eukaryota; kingdom Metazoa; phylum Chordata; class Mammalia; order Primates; family Hominidae; genus Pan; species Pan paniscus. Next base: position 65,169,518 of record NC_073252.2, on the reverse strand, counting down.
CTACATTTCCTTTGCTTAATTCAGTGGCTCTTGCAGGAGCTATTAGCTTAGCTAATTGAGAGCTTGTGCCTGGAGAGAGAGAGACTTTATTTAGAGTGACTACTGTTTATCCTGCCTTAGGTATTTCTTGATTTACTGGCTGTTTGTTAGCTAAGAGCTCTCCCTAGAGGACAGTAATTCTGCCACATTATGTGGAGTGTAAAACAGTTAAATTACTTTTCAGGGTTAATATGGAGGCTTTCTGACTAGTAGAGCTATCATGGCAATGGCTTAAAAGCATGTGTAAACAGGTCCTCCTAATTGCAACTAAGAAGTTGGGTAAAGTATTGGATTAGAATTTTTCCTGAGAAGCCCCTTATGGTCCTGCTATGGGAAGAGGGGAGGCCTAAATTAGAGAGGAGAAAAGAGAGAGACTGACTTTAGTGTTTAGAAGGAGCTTTACTTTCCTTCCTTTAATTTTCAGAATCACTTAGGGCTCCTGTGCTGTAATGGCAGTTTGAGTCACTACAGCCAGGGTTTGAGCCCTGAGACCCATCAGTCACTGGACCATCTGTGAGACTGGTTCTGAACCCAGTGACTTCCACTTCTGGGGACATTTTGATCTCCAGTGGTCTCCACCACGGGCTAGACAGGGTCAAGGTGGCTGTTTGGGCATTCCTTCTTAAAATGTCCTGGCTTGCCGCATCAATAACAACTAGCAGAGACACCTCAGGGATCCTGGATGTTGTAAACTTGCAAAGCTGCTACCAGAGCCTCTTTCCTTCTCCTGAGCTTTCTGTCTTTTGGGCCTCCTCCTGGTCCCTATTAGAAAAGACCAAAGTGGCCATCTCCAGTAGGTTCTCTAAAGTGCTATCTGGTCCTATAGCTTGCTTCTGTGGTTTTCTTCTAATATAGGGAGAAGCCGGTGTCATAAACTTATACTGTAGACTGAGCTGTCCCTCAGCTGAATCAGGGGATAAGGAGGTGTACTCTATTAGTGCCTCAATTAGCCTTTCCAAAAAGGCTATAGGATTCTCACCTGGCATTTGGTCTATCATGGACAGTTTAGAGTAATTAAGAGGTTTAGTCCTGGTTTTTTATAAGCACTCTAATATGCATATTAAGAAGTGCTTCTTTTTCCATTCATCTCCTAAGTTATTGGGGTTCTAATCAGAGTTGTCTACTGGAACTGCTTCTCTTCCTAGGGGGAATGGAGTTTCCACTACTTCTTCACCTTTTGTATCTCCTCTTTTCTCCTCGGTCTGCTATAGGAGACATGTTGCTCTTCTCCATATTTTTCTGCTGCCTGCAGAACTGCCTGCTTTTCAGCTGCAGTGAGGGTCTGATTTAGGAGCAACATAACATCTCTCCTTGTGAGGTCAAACACCTGAGTTAAATAATGGAGGTCTTCTATATACCTATAAGGGTTGTCAGAAAATTGACCTAGGTCTCCTTTTATTTTCCTAAGGTCTTGTAATGAGAAGAGAAGTTGAAGGGGCCCCAAATGATGGGGATAATTAGATGGTTCCCTTGAAAGTTGCTTCTCTAATTTTAGGAAATTATTCTCTTTGGGCCTTCCCAATATGATTGCAAAAAGAGCCCTGTTGATGTTACAATGCTTGCAGAGATTCAGTAAAAATGCCATGCTCTTGTGCAAAAGAAAATGAGTCGCTTTTCTTTTCAATGTCCTAAGGTTAAAGAAGTTCCAGTGTTTCAGAATGCACTCCAGAGTGCAAGCTGAAAATAATCTGTTACCTATCTAGAAAGAGAAGTGACAATAAAAATTTCCTTTCATCTCCTTCCTTTCTGTGTGACCTAGGGTGGAGAAGAAGACAGTGGGAGTGTACCCCTGACTGTTTTCCCTCCTTAGTTCCTGGGTTCTGGCACCCAGTTAAATCTGCCTCCCATGGTTGTAGGCATGACCCTCCAAACCATGGCACCAGAGGAACTAAGCCATGCTCACCCCAGTAGCTCTAGTCCTCTGCCTTTGATTTCCCTTGACTTCCTAGACTTGTGTGACCTGTATGCCTTCCTAAAAAAATGAATCTTGGGAAAGACTATATAAAAGGCAAGGCTCCTTTAATGGAGGGAATGTGTAGATTGCCTGATATTATGGCCCATGCTAAAGCATTTACCTTTAGAAAAATGATTTTGGTTAACTTCCAGACTTAAAATCCCCTTACTAATTAAGTACTGTCTTAAGAGGAGACAGAATAGGTTCCTTAAAGGGACACAGGAACCTAATGGTGATTTTCCTGCTGATGGGACAGTACTGAGTAACATTTGGGTGTGGAGGACATTTACTCCTAATAGTTGAAAGAGAATTTTCCCATTCACAGAAGAAGCATAAAGCCTGGTTTCTAGTAGAAAGGCACAAAAAGGAAAAATTTGGAAGCTGCCCTATACTACAGAGGACCACAATGTCTCTTATGAAAAGGATTTCTATTTCCACTGTGTGGCAATATTGGCTTAGAAATACCATGTGCTCACAAGGAGAATATTAGTGAGTAACCTCACTGCTGGGGAAAGGGAGACCTCTGTTCCTAGAAGATTGCAGTGGCATTTTTCTGAGCTGTATCCGCGATTACCGCAGCATTTCCTGATCTTGCCTAATAGGATTACTACCCTGGGCTGTAAAAATTCCCACACATTCAGCAAACAGAGAGAGTAAAAGACACAACCACCATGGACAGGAAAAGAAGGAAAGTTTTGTGACAGGATAGCTGGGGATCTTTTACCAATACCCAGAGCAAGCTGACAGAGGCTGAGTTCAGTCCAGAAGCCTTTGAATAGCACCAGCGAGTGTCCCGGCCAGAAATTCTCAGTTGCTTCAGAAATTTTCCTAGCCTCGTAAGGTAACTCAGTTTCCCCGTGAAAAGAAATTGATTTGAAGCATGGCCAACATTCCCAATGACCCGTGGGTACTGAGGCATTTTCCTTGTTCTCACCAGCAAACCTGACATCTGAGTCTTTAGAACAGCAGCCATGAAAAGCTTATCTAGATGGCTGACAGATACCCATTAATTGATTTGATTTTGATTTTAAAATACAGGCCAAGAGCCTCAGAATGATAGGGCAGATTTTGAGTTCACTCCTCTATTTACCACTCCAGTGATTGTTGTACCTTGGTTTCCCAGCCAATACACCAAGAATGATATGGCTCCAATGATTGGAGTAACACCAGGTTCCTTTGTCTTGTGCCAAGAAAATTATCAGCATGGACTCATGTGGAGTGGTTTTAGGGAGGGAAAATTGAATAAACAAAAAAGAAGAAGAGAGCTGTCCTGTACAGAGGGAGGAGAGCTCCAACTGGGAAATATCTCTTGCAGTGGAAAACAGTCAGTTATATTGGGGGCTGGAGGAGGTGATGTCTGATTTGCATAAGGCCCAGGGGATTGGTTTAACCAGATGTGTCATTCACATAGTTCATGAAAAAACTGGCCCTCCCACCCTAGCATTTTAATATGCAAATGCAGATCACCGTGATGTCCTGCACATGTGGCCTTATCTGGAGGCTGCCCTGACACCTGGCACACGTGGTGACAGGGAGAAGAGGGCGGGAACCACTATATTGGGTGGACCTGGCTTCTAGCCTCTAGCATTTGCATATCAATACCTGCTGGTCTAGTTTTTCAAGCCGCTTTCTGTTAGAAAAGAAATGGTTGGGGGTCGCTTTTTATAAATGGAAGATTCCACCAAGAACTTTCACCCTTTCTAGCTGTCTAAAAAAACATTTCTTAACAATTCCTGTATTAATTCTACGTAGTCTGAATCTAGAATCTGTGTTTTTCACCACTATACTATATTGCATTATATTATACCACCCCAGAGTGGCAGGAACCAAGCATCATGAGATATCTGGAATTAAGATTATTATTTTCATAGGACTGGCAGCCACTTGAGAAGCCTTATATAAACTGCATAACATAAACAAGCTCAATATGATGAATAGAAGCTATAGAAGCTATATGTTTGTCTATATTATAAAAACCTGTAGTCCTCCCACATTTAGGCATCGAAAAGAAAGACCATACTGTGATACTACTAGACTATAAGATGAAGCTTTTCCACACTTCACCAAACAGATTGTGATCTAAGGAATTAAAGTTAGGATGGACTATCTCATAGTTCCACCTTATGATTTACTCTTCATATTGTTTCTTCCACTTTCTGTAAGCCTAGACTGATTCAGATATTTTAGGACCTAAGAAAACAATGTTTCCTCTAAGGTTCCATTCAGTGGAAAAGAGCCCAATCTAAAAAGGAATACAATTATTACCTAATAATTTTTGGCCTGGCATTTTATTAGCCAAACTGGAAAAAGGAGACTTTATAGTGTGAGGTGATTCATACTAAATATTTAGGGGAAATATTGTTAGTTCTATAAAAATAGGGACAAGAAAGCATATGAATCAAACCAAGGACAACTAATGATGTGTGGTTTTCTAATACCACCTTATCTAGCAATACAATTAATAGATTGCTAATTTAACCATGTATAGGAAGTACAGTACCCCACTAAGAACTCAAGTTTCCTTAGAAGGAAAAACAGAATTACAGGCATAATTCAGAGTAGCTGAAACATTGACTACAAACTCTACCCAAAGAAATTATTTCTTAATAACTCCTTTGTTAATTCTATGTTGTCTGAATCTAGAATCTGTGTTTTTCACCAGTACACTATATTACATTATGTTATATCACCCCAGAGTGTTAGCAACCAAGCGTCATGAGATATCTGGGTCTCATGATGCAAATGAAGGTAGCCATGATGTCTTGTACATGTGGCCTTATCTGGAGGCTGCCATGACACCTGGCACACGTGGTAACGAGGAGAAGACAGCTGGAACCACCATAGTGGGTGGACCTGGCTTCTAGCAACCTGGCATTTGCATATCAATGACTGCCTGTCTGGTTTTTCAAGCTGCTATCTGTTAGAAGAGAAATAACTTTAATTTCTTGAAGAAATTAAATCTAATTTAAATAAATCTGAAACTAGGACACAAGATACGGATAGTAAAAAACAAAAATTATAAGTACCACCAATGGCTACAAACCAGTTCTAAAAATGAGAATGCTAATATCTACTAATGTTCTTTCTTTTTTTGTGTCATATATATTTGCATATTTTAACAATTATTTTAATGATCCCTCCCTTTTCATGTATGTACACATACACATACACACCTACTATATATATAGATATAGATATAGATATTGTTGATGACCTGCGAATTCAGTCCAATAAATTACAAAATAGTCCTAAATTATAGAGGTTATCACTCAGAAATTTTGCATGTTCAGTTGGAGTTGATAATATATGATTTAGGGGAGGAATTTGGTGTGCATTTGGTTTAAAAATTATGGCTGCATTTTCTCTGGCAAAATTGTTTTAAAGTGTAAGTAAATAAGTAGGGTATAAAAGAAGTTTGACAATGAAAGAAAACAGTTTAATTAGAAGCTGTACTTTTGGTGTTATTTCATTTGGACACAAAGTTTCTCTCAGTGTGAACCTGAAGGGGGCAGTTACTCGCTCTTCTCACACCCAGACAGTAGGACATAGCTACCTGATATAGACTTAGCCGATTAGAATGTCCACTCAGAATTTCTAATGTAAAGCAAGTGTTGCAAAAGGAAGAACACAAAACATTACAGTGTTAAGTGATGGCAGCAGAGTATCAGAGTGTACAGTGCCAAGTAGAAGCAGCAGTATCAAGTAGCAGTTGTAGCCATTGATATCCATTGATAATGCCAATAGCAATATCTTAACCATCTCGGTGAGAAATTTGTATTTCACTCCAAATCTCTGGGAAAATATTTGGGCAGTATGAGTCAGGTGATAATGCAATGTAACATTTTGAAACCTCATTTTAGCCACCAAGTAGTGAACAGACTGTTGAGCATCAAGAATGGAGACAAGGATAGACATCAGTCATTTCTAATCCAGATGGATTAAAGTTGGTAGCAATTTATTAAGACATGCATAGTAATTACCCCAGGTAATTCTGGAGGAGTTAACAGAAAAATAAACTTTATAAATTTTCTAAGCTTTAAAAAAAATGTTTATTGTTAGTAGTGATGGGATGTAAAGTATGAATATAAATGCTGCCTATTTCATAATATAAAAGGTGTGTTTAGGTCCATATATGATATGAACTAATTCGCTAGCACATGTTAATTACATGCTAAATATGTGCCAGTGACTGTACTAAAATTTGAATATTTGAGGTAAGCAATATATGCTTAATAAACCACAAATTACTAGCACAAAGTAATTCACAATGCCAGCACTATATATCACACTACATTCCTTTTGATAACATTGTATCTATGCAAAGCTGGAATTTTTGCAGTCGAGAAGAAAAAATAATTGTAGAAAAGAAAATTGAAGTACACCCAATTTCTTTGATTAATTCTTTTCTCAACTTTTATACTTTGAAAGTCTTTTTTATTTTGGTTGGTTCTTAACTATTTTAATAAAATCTGACAATCTGTCTTATAATAAGTGAGTTTGATCTTATAATAGGTGAGTTTGATATTTCTCATAAGAATGAAAATAATAAACATTTTCTCTCAACTAATTTTTTTTGTTTTCACTGAATTTTTTATTTTTATTACCCTTTTGCAAAATTGCTGATTTTTTCATTGCTGTTTTAGAAATTATGGGCTCTATTTCTATTCTTTGTGGTTTTCTTATATAACTTTACAGCACCTATATTCATTTAAATTTTGTCAAATAAAACTACGCCCCCAAACTTGATGGTTTAAAACATTGATTGTATTTTCTCACTATCATAAAGGTCAGCAATTTGAGCAGCTGTCCTCTATAGAGTATTACATGTAAATTCAGTCATACAGTCAATTGGCTGAGGGCTAGTTTAGTGGTTGCCTCACCTAAGAGGGTTTATTTCTACTCCAGATAATCTTCTCCTTTAGTAGGCTGGCCCAGTGTTCATTACTTGATGGAAAAACAGTTCCTAGGAGTCAGAGAAGGACACCTTAATTAACATTAAAAAAAAATTCTGCTTCAACATTGAGTAAACAAATAAAATGCTCATGGCCAGAGCCAATGTAAGAGAAAACTACACATAACTGTGGATACAAGGAGGTACAAGTCATTGGAAGATGGGAAGATTTTACTTGAAACTATGATGACATATTCATTGTAATCACTCTTAGGAATACTTTAACTACATTCCTCCTTTTTCTAAGTTACTATCTTCTGAGATTGTAATGATTAATTTTATATGTCAACTTGACTGGGTGACAGGAGACTCAGATATCTCCTTAAATATTTCTGGATGTGTCTGTGAAGATGTTTCCAGAAGAAATTAGCATTTGAACTAGCAAGTGGAGTAAAAAGCTCACCCTCACCATGCCAGTGAGTATTGTCCAACCCATTGAGGGCCTGAATAGAAGAAAAACGCTGAGAAAGGTTGGATTCACCTCTCCTCTGCATGACTGTTAGAGGTAGAACATTGATCTCTTCCCCTTGCCCTTCCTGGTTCTCAGGCCCTCAAACTTGGACTGGAATTCACACCATGGGCTCTGTAGCTCTCTGGGCTTTAAACCACACCACCAGCTTTCCTGGGTCTTTAGCTCAAGGTGGCAGATCATGAGACTTTTCAGCATCCAAATTCATGTGAACCAATACCTTGTTATATGTATATACATATACTCTATTGATTTTGTTTATCTGAAGAACCTTGATAAGATAGAGGTCTACTATTTTAATTTTGAATCTTCACCCCCAAACTAGGCATTATTATTATATTTGTCATTGTTATTCTTGTTGTTAGTTTATGTAGCCCATAAATGCTTTGATTGACTTATACCTCAATAATTCCTTTACTCATATTCTTATTAGAACTTCAATACTTCTTGCAGGAGTGCATTTTCATAAGATTCTGCAATACTGCCTCTTTTAGAAAGGTATTTTAGGTTTTGTTTGTTTCCCTGTTTAAATCTGAAAATGTTTATGTTTTCATTTTTGAAAGATAATTTTTGGCTACAAAATGTAAAGTTAGTATTCATTTTCTTCTAATGTTTTGAGAATATTATTCCACTGCCATCTAATTTTAAACTAATTGTTCTTTCATAAATGATGTGCATTTTCCCTCATATTGATTTTAAGATCATCTTTTTGACTTTGGTGCTCTAAAGTCAAAGAAATGAAAGTAAAATATTCACTTGTATGCTTTTAAAGAGAACATTTGGTTATTTGATTAATGATCATTTGGCTAATGGTCATTTTGTAATATAAAGCAAGTTTTTTTTAAAAAAAGATGAAAATCTATATTTAGTTTTTTATAATATTCACTCAAGTCAAATATCTTGACTCACCCTCAAGACTTTGTATAAATTGTAACAATCAAAGCTGACCCTGAGTATGATCCTGTCATTCACTTCAAAGAAACATTGCAGTGAAAACCAAGAAAACTAATGAGAAAGAGAAAGAAAACAATATTATATTACATATACTTGCCAAATGCTAAATCCATTGTCAATTTGTTCATCTTCATGAAGCATGTATTTTTATATGACAGATATGGCTGAGATATGCTTTTTCTCAAATTGAGTTTAAATACTCTTTAAAAGACAAAATGCAATAAAAATACTATGTGACTATCTGTTGATTTGTTTGTATATATTCTTCTCTGCATTTATTGTGCTTCCTATATATATGATATTTGATGAGTTTGGCATAATTTACAGAACTATTTCTTTGAATATTCTTGCTCCTTCATCTCTATGTTCTCTTGTCCAGAGTATTTAGTTGGAAATATGTGTTAGATGTAGGACTGTTTCATCCTGTTTTCCATATTGTTACTGGCGAGTCTTTGTTCTTAGAGCTCCCAAGATGGTGGTGGGCCACTCCCAAGATGGCAGCAAGCCTTTTGTTCTCTGACCTGGGGCTTTTGGCCTCAGGGATTACAAGGAATGGAACCTTGGAACCTCGGGGCATGCAGTGAGTGTTATAGCTCTATTAGAAGCTGTGGGTCATGGAAGAGGACCATGGAACCCAGCAAATAGTGTTCAGCTCGATTAGGACCAACCCAGGCACTTAGCCGTGCAGGAACAATGGCAAGCCTCTAGCATGACTGGCAGTGGGAATGGGCCCCTCCCTGTATCAGAAGTGCAGTGGACACCCTGCTGGATCCAGAGGGGTGGTAGTCAGTGGCAGTCTGCGACAGCGGCAATCAGCAGTGGTGGACGACGAGTGAAAGCTCAGCTCCAGCCGGCACAAACATGGACCAGAAGAGTGTGAATTTGCAACATTTAGTAGAGTGAAAACAGAGCTCCCATACAACTCGAGGGGACCCACACGGGGTTGCCACCACCAGCTGGAATGCCTGGGTTTATATATTCCAATCATTGTCCCTCCCCCTGTGCTCTCAGGTGATAGATGATTGACTATTTCTTTACCTCTTGCTTTTAGCCTAATTGGTATTTTAGTGAGCTTTCTTTACTACCTGATTGGTCAGGTGTGAGCTGAGTTACAAGCCCCATGCTTAAAGGTGGATGCGGTCACCTTCCCCAGCTTGCCTTAGGAATTCTTAGTAGGCCTAGGAAATCCAGCTAGTCCTATCTCTCAATATTGTGTTACATCTATTTTTTTTATTTTCTATATCCTTGATGCATCTTTATGATGTATAATGTCTTTAGATTACTTTAATTTGTGAATTTTTTTCAATAACCATTTCTAATATTTTAACAATGTCACTAAATCAATGTTAGAAGAACTTTATTTCTAAAAATTGTTTGTTTTAAATCTGATAGATAATTATAGTAATTTATTAATTATTACTCAGTATATAATTTTTATAATAACATTATATTCTAAATCTGATAAATCATATATATAAAGCCTCTAGGAGTCAATATTCACTGTTGGTTGTTTCTGATTATTTGTATTCATAGTTGCATTTTTGTTCAGGTGGGCCTGGAAATTTTATATTTAAGCTCATATTCTTTATAACTAATCTAAGTAAAGATAATATGATCCTTAAAGTATTGAATGAGGAGTCCATTTCTCTATGAGGCAGGAAAATAGAGTCTGGAGGCAGAGAGTATAAAGCTGATTAACACTTCAGCTATAACAGGAAATATCCTCTCCATAGGGCATACACCATAAATGACTTTGTAACCTTACTTCATCCTCTTCATTTACATAGGGTGTACCTGAAGTAACCAATGGAATACTCTAGAGGGTAATTAAACTCCCAAAAATTCTGTAACAGGACCTTTGAGCCGCTATGCTCAGTTCCACACCCACACTGTTGAGTGTACTTTCATTTCATAGTCAACAAATCACTTCATCTCTTCTTTGCTTTGTTTTTGTGTTTTGTCCAATTCTTTGTTCAGGACAGCAAGAACCTGGACACCCTCCACCATTAACATATTTTGGTGAATCAGCCAGGAGGAAGAGGTAAGCCCAAAGTTTGGGATTTATTCTTCTCCTTTCCTCTTGTTATGCCCAGACTGTTAGTTCCCCAAAGAAGACCACCAGAGTCCAGAGTCAAAGCCAAGCGGCAAGGATCTTTACTACAAGTTCGAACCTGGTCCCTCCATTCCACAGCATACAAGAGGGCCCTGAACAATGCGAGTGTTTGCTTTTTATAGCCTGAAAGTTACAGGGGAACAAAGGAATTCTTTTGGTTCCCGCTCTTTCAGTAAAACTTTGAACGGCTGTCTCCTTACCGGAGACTTTCCTGGTGGTGTTTGTACTGGGCTCAGGAAGTTTGAGAGATATGTGGCGATATGTGGTGGGATGGGAGGATGGGATGTGTTTGTACTGGGCTTCTTTGTTTTGAGCCCGGGGCTGAGGAATGTGCCCGGCTCTTTTCATTCCCCCCTTTCTTTTCAGGTATTTTTAGAGCCAATCTTGGGTCTTATAAGTCTGATTCTGTTTCAGTGTTTATAGGTTGGTATTGGGCTCTGAGGACCATGAATTGTACAGTGTCAAACCTTTCTCTAATGAACCGCAAAATTCTGTTAACAACACAAGGTCCTACGGTAAGCAGAAATAGTAGACTCAGCAGGGGTCCAAGGAAGGGGGCTAACAGAGAAAACATAGATGAGTTCCACCATTGGTCTGCAGCTGAAGCAAACTGCCGTGTTCTTACTTCTGTGCTTAACTTGCGTAACTGTTGGACCCGGTCTTCCACAAGCCCTGATTCATTTATGTAGAAACAACAGTCTTCCTTTAGAAACATACACGTACCCCCTTTTTCAGCAGTGAGTAGGTCTAAGGCCCTCCGGTTCTGCAAGGTTACCTGTGCTAGGGACGTGAGCTGCCGCTGGAGGGAGGCAAGGGACTCAGCTGACTCCTCCATAGCAACGGCAAATTGTTGGTACAGCTTGTTACTTTCTATGAGGGTGTGACCTAGGGCTCCCCCAGCCAGTCCGGCCGCCATGAAGGATGCGGTGAGGGAGATTCCTGCAATGAGGGGGAGAAATATGGCTCGTGCAGGTCTCGGTCTAGGGTCTGGGTGAATAACAGCACTAGTCCAGTTACCGGTATACCCTAGGAACTCGCTGGCAGTAAGTAGAGTTAACCGGGGAACTAATGTGATAGGAAGACACAGTAGGTTGGTAACAGAGGGGCTTGATAGGTTTTTAGATAATGTTCCATTACACCAGAAGAATATGCCTGACGGAGCCCTTAAGGTGATATTAGGGGGCGTTGCAGTGATGCTGCAGAGGCTGGAATTAGTTCCTGAGAAACAGTAGGGAAACTTCTCTTGACTGGGGTTTAGGTATAGTGGCACGTTAGGGATAGGGGCATATGAGAGGTTTCGGTGGTTGTTAGCTTGGGCAGAGGTGGAGGATCCCCATGGCAGGGGGACAGCGGTTAGCGGTGGACGCCCTAGAGTGGCACACAGAAAGCAGCCAGACAGGCTGTGAAGTCCTGTAAGGTTGGCAAGTTCTAATCCTTCTTGCAATAATTTTAACCAGGAAAAAGGACATAAATCTTGTGTCAGGCGGTTTTCTTGTCGCTGGATATTTCCATGGACCAGGGGCCGTACCTGCACTAGACCCCGCCACAGATAAAGGTGACTGCTAGGCCATGTGGAGGCGGACGAGTAGTATACAGCCCCGTGTTGAGGCGTGGTCCAGCGGGAGTTCCAGGGGTCTCTAACTATCCATGTATATGAAAGGTCTCTATCTCGTCTGCGATGGAAGGGCCATCTGGGATCTATCTGTTCTTTTCCACCCCACCATTGGTATTTATGGATGTTACAATAGTTATAAGGGCAGCCGGCACTTTGGTGCCACCAATAGTGCTTACAATTGTATTCAGTCTGATCATACTCGAAGCATATTATTGGTGCCACTGGTTTGGCTACTGGGAAATCGGTAAAATTTAGTAAAATTGGGCTATTGCACCCTGAGGAGGGGCAATCTGCACTGGCCACTAGTTTCCCAGGCTTATGAGGTTGCCCAGGGTGGGTTTGGTTTTCATAAAGCCAGAATCTTTAGACAAAGGGATTAGGAGCTGGCTTTATGTTTTCCCCAGCGGCCACTAGGGCGACCAATGTTAGAGTTAGACTACCTAACTGCATGTTTGCAGTGAGCTATGCTGCCAGCGCAGGGTGAGTTTTAAGGGGTTGTTCTTAGCTCTGTCCATAGTCCACGTGTCCGGTGCTTCAGCCGCCGTCGTGATTGGCCCCAGAAGGTCGGAGGTTGGGTCCACTGGCTTGACGTGGGTGTAGTGGATCCACGACGCAATGCCTTCTACCTTCAGGGCGGTGGGTGTGGTCAGGAGTACTTGGAGTGGTCCTTTCCACCTGGGCTCTAGGGTCTCTTGTTGGTGTCGCTTAACCAGGACCCAGTCTCCCGGCTGGTACGGATTGGGTGTCGGTGGGGGACTGGTCTCATATAGCTCTTTCAGCTTGGGACAGATTTCTTGGTGAATTTTCTGTAAGGCTTGTAAGGAAAATAAGAATTCAGAGACATTTTCTGTTTCAGACTTAAGCAGGTCATCTTTTAAGCTAGGAACCAGGGGTGGAGGTCTGCCATACATGATTTCGTAAGGGGTGAGGCCCAGTTTGTAAGGGGTATTACGGGCCTGGAACAGAGCATAGGGGAGAAGGACTACCCAATTAGCGCCAGTCTCTATAGTCAATTTAGTTAAGGTCTCTTTTAAGGTCTGATTCATCCTTTCTACCTGTCCTGAACTCTGGGGCCTGTAAGCGCAATGTAGTTTCCAATTTGCCCCAAGGATGGAAGCCAAGTCCTGACTTGCCTTAGCGATGAAAGCGGGCCCATTATCTGACCCTATCTGGATGGGGAAGCCATACCTGGGAAGGATATCTTCCAGAATTTTCTTTGCTACGACCTGAGCAGTTTCTCTTTTGGTTGGGAATGCTTCAGTCCACCCTCAAAAAGTATCTACAAAAACAAGTAAGTACTGGTACCCATACTTTCCTGGCTTTATTTCAGTAAAATCTACTTCCCAGTAGATACCGGGCCTGGTTCCCCTGAGCCTTGTTCCTGTTGCAGCTTGAGATTGGGGGTATGCGTTGTTAAGCTGGCAGACTTTGCAACTTGTCACGATACTGCTGGCCGTCTCAGCTATATGTCTGACTTTGAGCTTGGAGCGTCTGATCAGGTCTATCATCCGCCGGGCCCCCAGGTGGGGGGTTCGGTGGATGTGTTCTAACACCTGTTGTCCTAATTTTTCTGGTAGGATGGTTTGGTCATTAGTATCAGTCCACCACCCATTCTGGATTTGTTTCAGGGGAAGTTTGTCAATCCACTGGAGATCTTGTTCTGAATATTCAGGGAAATATGGCAAGTCCCGGGGGCCCGGGTCAGGGAGCTGGAGTGCAAGGAGTTGGCTGGGAGCCTTTGCCACATTCCTTGCAGTTTGGTCTGCCAGAAAGTTGCCTTGAGCAGTTGGAGTAGTTAGTTTCTGATGCCCTGGGCAATGTACAATGGCTAATTTTTCTGGCGTCCATAGGGCTGTTAGCAGGGCTAGGATCTCTTGCTTGTTTTTTATCTCTTTTCCTTCAGCCGTCAGTAACCCTCATTCCCTGTAAATGGCCCCATGTATATGCGCCGTTGCAAAAGCATATCGGCTGTCTGTATATACTGTCAGCTTTTTCCCCGCCCCTAAGGTAAGAGCTTGGGTGAGCGCTATCAGTTCGGCCTTCTGGGCCGATGTCCCCGGGGGCAGGGGTTCCGCCCAGATTACCTCAGTCTCTGAAGTTACTGCCGCTCCAGCGTACCTCTGGCCTTGATGCATGAAGCTGCTCTTATCAGTGAACTAGACGAGGTCGGCGTCAGGAAGTGGGCGGTCCTGCAGGTCTTCTCGAACTCCGTGCACCTGAGCTAGTATCTTGGTGCAGTCATGGAGTGGGGCGTCCAGGTCCAGGTTGGGCAGCAGCGAGGCAGGGTTTAAGGTCGTTGGGGGCAGGAAAATTATCCTGAGAGGATTTAGTAGTAGTCCTTTGTAGTGGGTGAGCCGGGCGTTACTCATCCATCGATTAGGTGGCTGTTTGAGTACACCTTCGATGGCATGTGGAGTAACGACCCGCAATTCTTGCCCCATGACAAGTTTATGAGCATCTTGCACCATCAGAGCCGTGGCCGCAATCATTCGGAGACAAGGGGGCCACCCGGCAGCTACTGGGTCTAACTTCTTTGACAGGTAGGCAACTGGCCTCCGCCAGGGGCCTAAGTTCTGAGTTATTATCGCCTTGGTGACACCCTTATTCCCATCCACGTATAAGTGGAAGGGCTTGGTAACATCAGGTAGTCCTAGTGCAGGCGCGGAGAGTAGGGCGGTTTTAATCTGTTGGAAGGCCAACTCGGCTTCGTCTGTCCAATTAAATGGCCATTGCCCCCGTGTTGCCTGATACAAGGGTTTAGCCAGTTCTGCGAACCCAGGTATCCATAGTCTGCAAAATCCCGCCGACCCAGGAATTCTCTCACTTGTCGGGTGGATTGTGGCCTGGGGATCTGCAGAACAGTTTGTTTCCGGGCATCTGTTAGCCAGCGCTGCCCTCCCTTAAGCAGGTACCCTAGATATGTTACCTCTGGCTGTAGATGCTCTTTCTGTACCACTGCTGCCAGGGCCTTGGTCATTTTTTTTTAGTGGCCTTAAATTGCTTTTCCTCTGGAGTATCTCTGTTATTGTAAACCTGCTGGGCTATCTGAAGGAGGTCCTGAATCCGCTTTCCCTCCAAGTCTTCCAATTTCTGGAGTTTTCTCTTAATATCTGGGGCTGCCTGATTTACGAAAGACATTACAATAGCTGCCTGACTTCCTGGAGCCTCTGGATCTATGGGGGTGTACTGTCTAAAAGCTTCCATTAATCTTTCTAAGTAGGTAGCTGGGCTCTCTGTCTTTCCCTGCAGAATAGAATATACTTTAGCCAAATTAGTGGGCTTGCGAGCAGCTGCCCGGAGACCTGCCATTAGAGTCTGGCGATAAAGGTGTAGCCGTCCCCTACCTTCTGCCGTGTTGTAGTCCCACGCCAGCCTGGTCAGAGGAAAGGTTGCGTTTATGAGGTCGGGGTTGGCAGTCGGTTGACCGTCGTACCCCGGGACCAGCTTTCTAGCTTCTATCTGTATTCTCTCTCGCTCTTCCGTGGTGAACAAAATTCGGAGGAGCTGCTGACAATCATCCCAAGTGGGCTGGTGGGTGAACATGACACTATCTAGTAAAGCCAGTAAATCTTTGGGGTTGTCTGAAAACCAAGCACTCTGAGTTTTCCAGTTATACAGATCACTGGTGGAGAATGGCCAGTACTGGAGCCTGGGGATTCCTGTGTCATCTGGGGGTCCTATTTCCTGAAGGGGTAAAGCCACCGTGGAGTCAGGTGGCTGAGGGGGCTGGTCCGCGAAGTGCGCCCTCGCGTCCTCCCCGCCAGCGCTTCAAAGTTACTTTCCCTTTCAGCGGGCCCGTGTGTGCCGGCCGCCTCCCGTCCACCTGCTCCCTCCCGCAGCTCAGCCAGGGGGGGCTGGGGCCTGGGGCCCGGAGGGGTACGGAGGGGGTTCTGTGAACAGTGGGTCCCCGCTGTCAGGTAGAACAGGATGGGGGGGGCAGTTGGTTGCTTGGATTTTAGTGGTCGAGCAACCAGTGCCTTACAGGGTTCAGAGGCCAATTGGAAAGGGGACAGCCAAGGAGGCGGGTTCTCAACAAGGTCCTGCCATATGAGGATATATGGGATTTGATCTAAGTGGCCCACACGCCCAGGTAGGAAAATCTTGGACTTTACCCTAGTGATGACAGCAAGTCGGAAGGTCCCTTCGGGCGGCCACCCCACATCAAAGGCAGGCCATTCGGAGTGACACAGAGTAATTAGCTTTCCTTTCCTGATTTCTATACCAAGATCATGGCCCCTTGCTCTAACTTCTTTGAAATTACTCATAAGGAGAGATAGAGGAGTGCTCTGGGTATTACCCATCCTGTAATAATTTGTAGTCTCTTCCTGTAAAGGAATGTGGGTTTGAATCCCTGTAAAGGAAATCTGATCTGACTTATTAATGATATCTAATCGCAGGCGCACTTTGGCAGCCCTGGTCAGAGGCAGCTGCTGCCCGCCAAACCAGGGCAGTTCAGATCGCAAGCGCGCACCGGAAGCCCGGGTCAGAGTCAGCTGCCTGGATCGCGGTCGCACTGGGGCAGCCCAGATTAGAGACAGCTGCTGCCCGCCAAACCGGGGCAGTTCAGATCGCAAGCGCGCACCGGAAGCCCGGGTCAGAGTCAGCTGCCTGGATCGCGGTCGTGCTGGGGCAGCCCAGATTAGAGACAGCTGCTGCCCGCCCAACCGGGCAGCTCAGATACGGCTGCTGCCCGCCAAACCGGGGCAGCTCAGATCAGAGACAGCTGCTGCCCGCCCAACCGGGCAGCTCAGATACGGCTGCTGCCCGCCAAACCGGGGCAGCTCAGATCAGAGACAGCTGCTGCCTGCCCAACCGGGTCAGCTCAGATCAGAGACAGATGCTGCCCACCAAACCGGGGCAGCTCAGATCAGAGACAGCTGCTGCCCGCCCAACCGGGCAGCTCAGATACGGCTGCTGCCTGCCAAACCAGGGCAGCTCAGATCAGAGACAGCTGCTGCCCACCAAACCGGGGCAGCTCAGATCAGAGACAGCTGCTGCCCGCCCAACCGGGCAGCTCAGATACGGCTGCTGCCCGCCAAACCGGGGCAGCTCAGATCAGAGACAGCTGCTGCCCACCAAACCGGGGCAGCTCAGATCAGAGACAGCTGCTGCCCGCCAAACTGGGGCAGCTCAGATCAGAGACAGATGCTGCCCACCAAACCGGGGCAGCTCAGATCAGAGACAGCTGCTGCCTGCCCAACTGGGCAGCTCAGATGCGGCTGCTGCCTGCCAAACCGGGGCAGCTCAGATCAGAGACAGCTGCTGCCCACCAAACCGGGGCAGCTCAGATCAGAGACAGCTGCTGCCTGCCCAACTGGGCAGCTCAGATACGGCTGCTGCCCGCCAAACCAGGGCAGCTCAGATCGCAATATAGATCAGATGAGAGCCAGGGGACGTCTCCCACCGGTCTCCACTGGCCGTCCTATAGCGCGTCCACCAGGACTGTGCCAGCTCCAGTTTCAGACCTCGCGAGTCACAGATTCGGATGACACAGACAGACAAACGGAGATGAGCCAGCTCACCTATCAGTAGATCGATCCTAGCAGATCCGTTGACCAGGGGTCTGGTGGGCTTGGGGAATCCCAGAGGAGCCCTCAGATGTTATGCCCAGACCGTTAGTTCCCCAAAGAAGACCACCAGAGTCCAGAGTCAAAGCCAAGCGGCAAGGATCTTTACTACAAGTTCGAACCTAGTCCCTCCATTCCACAGCATACAAGAGGGCCCTGAACAATGTGAGTGTTTGCTTTTTATAGCCTGAAAGTTACAGGGGAACAAAGGAATTCTTTTGGTTCTCGCTCTTTCAGTAAAACTTTGAACGGCTGTCTCCTTATCGGAGACTTTCCTGGTGGTGTTTGTACTGGGCTCAGGAAGTTTGAGAGATATATGGCTATATGTGGTGGGATGGGAGGATGGGATGTGTTCGTACTGGGCTTGTTTGTTTTGAGCCCGGGGCTGAGGAATGTGCCCGGCTCTTTTCACTCTTTTCCTTTCTGCTCCATGCAGGGGAATCTTTTTCTCTCTCTTTCTCTTTTTGTTCCAGGACCCTTCATGGGCAGTGCCTAAACATGGAAGCACCTGCAGGTTTCTGGCTGTGGCCAGTGAAACTAAGGGATTTCAATGTGGAGAAGCCTGACTGCCACCATCCAGTTCACTTAAGGAACCTGGGTCTTTTTGATGGTCCTTTCTTTTCTTTTTTTCTTTCAGCCTTTCAGCAGTTGCTTTCTAGTAGCTTCTTGGAAATTGAGGGCAACTGGCTTAGGCCTAGGGATAAATAGGAATAATTGCCATGCCCCAAAGCAGGGAGGACTTTTTTAAAAATCTTTTCCATGCATGGTCCCTGATCAGTATGTGTGGGGCATCTCAGAGCCAACTTGCACATGTTTCAGACAACTTAAACTTTTCATGTGCTAAATTCTTCCCTCATGATACTCAACTCGCTAAGGAACAAAAAGGCCCACTTGGCATCCAGTTCACATTACAATTCATGGCTATTCATATAAAGCTCATAGAATGCTCTGGAGGAGAAAACCTGCATGTGGCACCCCCTAAGGCCAGAGATGTCTGGGTTGGACCCCACAGGAGGATGTTCCGTGGGTTCTGTGAACCCCAACCACTCCAAAGAGTATGCTTTTGGCAGAGGTTCTGAGGTTCTGAGATCTTAGGCTTCCTTAGTATCTTCTCTCACAGTTACAATGCTTCTTGGCCCCAACATTGCTTGGAATCTGGAGTTTTCTGTCTAGTGGGAAAGTAGAATGATGTTGCATATATACAGGCTTTTGTGCTGTGGTTGTAAACAAGGGGCCTGGTTAAAGTGTGGCGCTCTCTCATGGTACAGTTTGGCACCAATGTTCTTTGGAGTCTGGGGAGGTTTTTCCTTTAAGAGTCAAACCTCCATGGAGACTGCTTTACCCAAAATTTTGGTTCAGAGACTTTATTGGGTTATCTATTGGGGCAAAGTAAAACCAGCAAGCTTGTAGTGCTATCTCATGGCTAAGGTTCCAAGCTAGTGGACCTTTGTTTATGTGTGTGTATACACGTTTAATGTGCTTATTTGTATGTACACTTATCGCTATATGTTATGTCTACTAAATTGGCTTATAAGTAAAAGAGTGCTCATAAATTAAGTAAATAAATCTAACTGTAGCAGGACAAGCTGCAGACCAAACTCCTCAGACACCAAGTTAAAGAAGGAAGGGGTTTATTCGGTCGGGGGCATCGGCAAGACTCCTGTCTCAAGAGCCAAGCTCTCTGAGTGAGCAATTCCTGTCCCTTTTAAGGGCTCACAACTCTAAGGGGTGCATGTGAGAGGGTAGTGATTGATTGAGTAAGCAGGGGTACGTGACTGGGGGCTGCATTAACTGGTAATTAGATCAGAACAAAACAGGATAGGGATTTTCACAGAGCTTTCCTATACAATGTCTGTAATCTATAGATAACATAACCAATTAGGTCAGGGGTCGATCTTTAACTACCAGGCCCAGGGTGTGGCGCCGGGCTGTCTGCTTGTGGATTTCATTTCTGCCTTTTAGTTTTTACTTTTTCTTTCTTTGGAGGCAGAAATTGGACATAAGACAATATGAGGGGTGGTCTCCTCCCTTATAACCAATTTTCAAGTTCATATGACTTAAAGTATAACATTACTAAACAAGCTAGCTTTAAAATTCTTGGTGGAATAAAAATAGAAATGCCTTTGTAATTGTCACCATACATTTTGTCTGAATTTTATGTTTGTCTTTGCTAGATATTTTAAGATGTCAGTGTTAATTCAAGCTGGCAGCTGCCTGGGGCAAGCCTGCCTTCCATTCTATTCAAATTCTCACTGAGATAAATGCATATCTGATTGCTTCCTTTGGAAAGGCTAATCAGAAACTCAAAAGAATGTAACCACTTGTTTCCCAACTGTGATCTGAAAGCCCCCAGGCCTACTCCTCTCAAGTTGTCCTGCCTTTCCAGGCCAAACCAATGTTCATTTTACATATGTTGATTGATGTCTCATGTCTCCCTTGTTAAAAGTAAAAAAAATGAAGCTCAGTGAATGGGATAAGTGTTCTAGGTAAAATTTTTGTGTAAATTAAAATCTTAAAGTTATTTTTAAAGCTCGTTTGATATCTGGGTCATTTCCAATTAAGAAAGGGTTGTAATGTGGAGAAATATGTTTCTAAAATTGTGGAATTGTTCTTATCTATAAATGCTCATTTCTAATAGTTTAGGATTTCTTGTATTTTAGGGTTTCACTAAGGTTTTAGGTTACTAACAATAAAATTTTAGTTAACAAATAATTCTGTATACAAAATGTGTCAGAAAGAATTATTAGTGGAAAGAAATAGTCTAATTCAGTAGTTATCTAAAAGTTAGTTCAAATAAATTTGAAAAGGATATTTATGAAAAAATGTAGTAAGGAATCATTAAGTAGGCAAGAAAGATGTGGAAAAAGTTTAGATAAAAAAATTCTCTAAAGCCTGACAAACAACTGGAGATATTTGGCTAATTAACATTTTCATAGTTAAGGCTCTTAGTCTTGATTAAATTAAGAAGTATTGTAAAAATGCACTGACAGTTTGACAATTCTTTTTTTAATATAGTTAAGCATGAAGTTGGATTTAGAATGAGCCATATTTCACATACATGCTTGCATAGCTTCACACTATGTTTATCATTTGGTTTAGATAGTGCTGGAATACTTATTGGTCATGTTCCTGAAGTGAATTTCTTAATTGCACAGGATGAATAATAATATTAGTTACCTTAAAGATATTGAATTCTGTATCATGAATAAAATATTTATTATGTGGGTTTTCTGGGGCCCTAGGTAACAATGTAGCTTTCAGGGTAAATTGAGTAGGAAAATTTAGGGTTGGTTTTTTGTCTATTTGTGTTTGCTTCTAGTTTTCATTTGTTTGCTGTTTATTCTCCTCTGACTTTGGCTGTGTGTCTCTCTACATAAAACCATGATGCTTTTTAGTTTCTAGTGGAAGGCTTTTATTTGACTTTGTGAATGACTATTTTGCTTCCAATGCATTTCTGTCAAGTCATCATTTGTTCCATTTCTCTGGAATTCCTAAGCTACCTTTGTCAGGCCACAGGAATTAATGGAGAATTAATTAATTCCAGAGAAATGGAATTCCTAATCTACCTTTGTCAGGCCACAAGAATTCATGGAGCACATCAGCTTTTTATTCTTATAAACTAACTTTTTGGATTTTAAGCTTTCTAATACTTTAAGTGTGTAATGTCAGCCCTCTGAGCCCAAGCTAAGCCATCATATCCCCTGTGACCTGCACATATATATCCAGATGCCTGAAATAACTGAAGAATCACAAAAGAAGTGAAAATGCCTGTTCCTGCCTTACCTGATGACATTGCCTTGTGAAATTCCTTCTCCTGGCTCAGAAGCTCCCCAACTGAGCACCTTGTGAACCCCACCCCAGCCCACCAGAGAACTACCCCCTTTGACTGTAATTTTCCATTACCTACCCAAATCCTATAAAACAGCCCCACCCCTATCTCCCTTCGCTGACTCTTTTCTGACTCAGCCTCGCTGTATCCAGGTGAAATAAACAGCCCTGTTGCTAACACAAAGCCTGTTTGGTGGTCTCTTTACACGGACATGTGTGACATGTAAAGTATACTTTCATTAATATAATTTGAGTCATATTTCTCTCTCTGCCTAATTTCTTCAAAATTTGTAAAGTATTTGTGAATATTCTTAATTCATGGCAATATGTTTGTTTGCATATGGTCAAGCAGGGTTGCTACGGCTGTTCAAGGAGACAGAATCCAGAAACCAGGCATGCTGGCAAAAGGGTAAGAATTTCTTACCAGTCAGTCTCTGGCCTCTTTCTCTCTGTATAAACTGGTTAAAAATAAAGTGAAAGTCAGTGTGTATCTGCTTTGTAAAGTTTTAGCTAATTAGCTTAATAATAATAAGTGCTTAATTCAAATATTTTGTCAGGAAAGTAGAAATTGTAATGCCTTTTAATTCTTGTAACTTTAGCAATATTTGAGAAATAAAGACGGTTTTAAAGATTATTGGTAAAATACAATTGTCTTCAAACTGTAAACATGTGTTCTAAATTTTGTTCAAATATTAGGTTTGCTAAATGCTTTCAGGTCATGAACTGCTTTGGCTTTTGAAAATTGTTTAACTTGCCCGCATTCTAGTTAGGTAAGGCCTGGGGACATGTGGAGTTAGCCATGCCCTTGTTATGCTGGAAACAGTCTAACCTGATCAGAATATAACTTACCAAGATTTACATTCTTGTTAAACTTGTCAAGAGTCACCACTGGAACATTCAATAAAGACTACTAGAAAGAGTGTTACATGCAAGGTGTGTAAAAATAGTAGTTTTTTTGTTTGTTTTGTTTTTGTTTTTTCTGTAAAAAGTTATAATGGGTTTTTACTTCTTTACAGTTTCTGAGTCATCATTTTGGCCAAATAAATAATTATGGTAATCTGGAATTCCAAAACCAAACTTCAGTTTCAAAATTGTCTTTCCTAATGCCTAGCTTTCTTGATGGATTAGAGGGCCCCTGAAAACATTCAGAAAAGAGGTAAACAGAATTATTTGACATGTTTATCTACATGGGATTGCCAAAATGATGTTCAATCTTCTTTAGGTTCTATTTTTGTGAATAATACTAATATATATTCCAAAATTGTATGAGATTTCTAACATTCCTTTTTTAAATTTTATATATATATATATTTATTATACTTTAAGTTCTAGGGTACATGTGCACAATGTGCAGGTTTGTTACATATGTGTACATGTGCCATGTTGGTGTGCTGCACTCATTAACTCATCATTTACATTAGGTATATCTCCTAATGCTGTCCCTCCCCCCTCCCCCCACCCCACCACAGGCCCCAGAGTGTCATGTTCCCCTTCCTGTGTCCATGTGTTCTCGTTGTTCAATTCCCACCTATGAGTGAGAACATGCTGTGTTTGGTTTTTCGTCCTTGCGATAGTTTGCTGAGAATGATGGTTTCCAGCTTCATCCATGTCACTGCAAAGGATATGAACTCATCCTTTTTTATGGCTGCATAGTATTCCATGGTGTATATGTGCCACATTTTCTTAATCCAGTCTATCATTGTTGGACATTTGGGTTGGTTCCAAGTCTTTGGCTATTGTAAATAATGCCACAATAAACATACGTGTGCATGTGTGTCTTTATAGCAGCATGATTTACAGTCCTGTGGGTATATACCCAGTAATGGGATGGCTGGGTCAAATGGTATTTCTAGTTCTAGATCCCTGAGGAATAGCCACAATGTCTTCCACAATGGTTGAACTAGTTTACAGTCCCACTAACAGTGTAACAGTGTTCCTATGTCTCCACATCCTCTCCAGCACCTGTTGTTTCCTGACTTTTTAATGATCGCCATTCTAACTGGTGTGAGATGGTATCTTATTGTGGTTTTGCTTTGCATTTCTCTGATGGCCAGTGATGATGAGCATTTTTTCATGTGTCTGTTGGCTGCAAAATTGTCTTCTTTTGGCCGGGCACAGTGGCTCATGCCTGTAATCCCAGCACTTTGGGAGGCTGAGGCTGGCAGATCACAAGGTCAGGAGATTGAGACCATCCTGGCTAACACGGTGAAACCCCGTCTCTACTAAAAAAATACAAAAAATTAGCTGGGTGTGGCAGAGTGCACCTGTAGTCCCAGCTACTCGGGAGGCTGAGGCAGGAGTATGGTGTGAACCCGGGAGGTGGAGCTTGCAGTGAGCCGAGATTGTGCCACTGCACTCCAGCCTGGGCGACAGAATAAGACTCCCTCTCAAAAAAAAAAAAAAAAAAAAAAAAATTCTTCTTTTGAGAAGTGTCTGTTCATATCCTTTGCCCACTTGTTGATGGGGTTGTTTGTTTTTTTCTTGTAAATTTGTTTGAGTTCTTCATAGATTCTGGATGTTAACCCTTTGTCAGATGAGTAGATTGCAAAAATTTTCTCCCATTCTGTAGGTTGCCTGTTCACTCTGATGGTAGTTTCTTTTGCTGTGCAGAAGCTCTCTATTTTAATTAGATCCTATTTGTCAATTTTGGCTTTTGTTGCCATTGCTTTTGGTGTTTTAGACATGAAGTCCTTGTCCATGCCTATGTGCTGAATTGTATTGCCTAGGTTTTCTTCTAGGGTTTTTACGGGTTTAGGTCTAACATTTAAGTCCTTATTCCATCTTGAATTAATTTTTGTATAAGGTGAAAAGAAGTGATCCATTTTCAGCCTTCTACATATGACTAGCCAGTTTTCCCAGCATTATTTGTTAAATAGGGAATCCTTTCCCCCTTTCTTGTTTTTGTCAGGTTTGTCAAAGATCAGATAGTTGTAGATGCGTGGTATTATTTCTAAGGGCTCTGTTCTGTTCCATTGGTCTATGTATCTGTTTTGGTACCAGTACCATGCTGTTTTGGTTACTGTAGCATTGTAGTATAGTTTGAAGTCAGGTAGTGTGATGCCTCCAGCTCTGTTCACAGCCCAAAATTTCGTTAAGCTGATAAGCAACTTCAGCAAAGTCTTAGGATACAAAATCAATATGCAAAAATCACAAGCATTCTTATACACCAATAACAAACAGTCAAATCATGAGTGAATGCCCATTCACAATTGCTTCAAAGAGAATAAATTACCTAGGAATGCAACTTACAAGGGATGTGAAGGACCTCTTCAAGGAGAACTACAAACCACTGCTCAACAAAATAAAAGAGGATACAAACAAATGGAAGAACATTCCATGCTCGTCAATAGGAAGAATCAATATCGTGAAAATGGCCATACTGCCCAAGGTAATTTATAAATTCAATGCCATCCCCATCAAGCTACCAATGACTTTCTTCACAGAATTGGAAAAAACTACTTTAAAGTTCATATGGAACAAAAAGCAGCCCACATTGCCAAGTCAATCCTAAACCAAGAGATTTCTAACATTCTAATGTCTAAAGTATATGCTACAAATCACAATTACAGTTATTATGTTAAGTTATTGTAAACCACAGAAATAACCAAATTTTCATGTATAAAACTACTCACCCAAGTAAAACAACAAAACAATTAAATATCAAGAAAATACTTTTATGTTAAATCAGCTGATACCGAAATTGTTTAAAACAGTGTATAACCAATGCTTGATCCCATATCCCTGGGAAATCAATTATAGCTTCATGTACCTTTAGTTACCTGGTTGGCCATTTAAACATTTTATAAAGGGATTTCTTTCCATTGTTGTTTTCAATTCATGCTTTCTTGTTCTATAAAAGCTTTCCCTTGCAGGAGGGCTGATGTTATAACAGTAGATTATTATGCTCGGTGTATTTTCACCAGGTAAAGAAAGCTTTTTTATGGTTTGAATATTCTGGAAACATCAGAGAAAGACTGTCTTTTCTATCCACACTAAAACAAAACTTTGAAACCTTGAACTTTGGGTTCATAATATCACAATTGAGAAAGGTATCTCCATGCTCTTGGAGGTTATGCACCCACTGGAACGCTTAAGGTAAAACTAACCAGGGAAATTTCTCCCAAAAAGAGGATGGCATCCTTGATGTGAACAACTTTTCCTAAGCTCACAGATTAAGACTTCTACTGTCATGAAACACTTATCTTTTATATATATATGTATATATATATATATATATATATATATTTTTTTTTTTTTTTTTTTTTTTTTTGCTTAGGCCTCTATGAAAAATAGAAGTGGAAAGGGGGTCTGTTATGTGCACTAATGGGGTGCACTTTTATTTGTGAAGGAGTTTGAAGCCTTATACATGGATAACCTTATACTTTGATACATAAAAATGAAGGCCCAATGTAGGTAAGGAACTTTAATGGTACATATGTTGTCTCATAATCAGTCAAAAAAAAACATTTGTTCACTCCTCTTAATCCACATCATGGGTTAAAGAGAACATTGCCAGAAGGCCTTTACTATTCTAAATGGGCATCATTTGTTAGGTCCTTTTTCCATGGCTTAAAGTAAAATAAGCAATGATTAGAAATGTATCCTCGTGGTAGGCTGTATAGCAAATTTTACTGTAAAGGCTATAGTTACACAACAAACTTTAAATTCTCCTGTGAAACTTATGCTAAATAATAGAATTGGCTGAACAGAGGAGAACCTGTGTGGCTGCTGTCACATGTAGCCTATGGGGAAATACATTAAATGAAGATTATAGAAATTTAGCGGTAGGCGATTGATGAAGAAATTGCTTAGTCAAGTGAGTAAACTCTTACTCTAGCTCATTCTTTGATTTATTTGATTTCAGGAGGTTTGGCTTATTGGGACCTTGGGAAGTAGGGAGAATACTCTAAACTCTTGGTATTATCCTCCCAATAATTATAATAATAGTCTCCCTGGTGTGCTGTATTCTCTCAGAGGTTTTAAATGCTTGCATGCAGCCATATCTAGAGTATCTTATGGTCTCCCTTCAACTGGAATAACAGGAGCTGAAAGAAATGTGCAACCATGAGGACACATATAACCTATAAATGATGTGCTGAGACCAGAAACCCGAAATTATGGTAACTGAGAGTGGCACTGAGGCCCTACATTTTGGTTACACTCTCACCTAAGTGAAAGCCTGAACAAAAAGGGGGAATTTTTCAAACAAAATTATGGGAGGCCATTGTTTTGGACTAAGCTCATGAACTAGGTCCCAACAAACCAAACCAAACCAAAATTGAGTCACTTGTGCTAAAACTTTAAGAAAACACATAGATTCTAGAACAAGCCAGGTTTTGTTTTTTCTCTTGCAAATCTCTATAACAAAAGTTTCTGTCAGCATAGGTATGCACCCCCTGAAGTCCCATTAAATCTTTTAGCCAAATTCATTTTCTCTCTCCTAGAGACCCTCAAGTTTCATATGATCATGCAACAAAGGTTCCAGTCAGTTCCAGGTGAAGACATCAACCCTGGTCATGAAGAAGCTACCTTGTCCCTACTATAAAGCAGGGTGAGTTCTGTGATCCCCAATAGGTAGGGACTACACCCCAAGCCAACATGAAGCAGTTACAGAAAAAAGACTATCGGTCCCTCTGCCTCCCATGAAGATTTATGGAGATCACATTTCTTAGCGGGAAGATGAGGCAGAAAAATAAGGTCAGGAGGCAGGGAATATAATGCTGATTTACACTTCAGCTATAACAGGAAATATTCTCTCTGTAGGGCGTTCACCATAAATGACTTTGTAGCTTTACTTCATCCTCTGCATTAACATAGAGCATACACAAGTAACAAATGGAATCTTCTAGGGGGTATTTAAACTCCCAAAAAGTCTATACCTGGGCCTTTGAGCCTCTATGGTCAGGCAAGCTCCCGCACTGTAGAGTATATTATTCTTTTTAATAAATCTCTTTGTTCCTTCCTTGTTTTGTGCGTTTGTCCAATTCTTTGTTCAAGACATCAAGAACCTGGACACCCTCCACCATTAACATCTAGGTATGATTTGCTTGGATAAGAGTCATTGAACACTACTAAACATGAATTTTGTAATCTTCTCTTTTGTAAAGTTTGTAGCTCATCTTGAAGCTTCTAGCTTACTAGAAAACTTATATTTAATCACACTGCATGGCACAAAGCTTGGTGTAAGACTCTCATTCAGAAGTTCTGGTTTTGACATGCGACCTAAGACAAAAGAACAACCTTAACTTTTGCTTTCTTCTCTGCAAGCAGCTCAAATTTCAGCTTACTATTTCGCTATTCCCTTTTTTGAAAAATAAATCTAGTTTAAAAAATAAAAATATGTCTTTATAGATGCACTTTAAGTTTAATGACACTTTTACTCAAGGCTTTGTGGATGCTGAATTTGAAAAGTTTTGTTGAAAATTTACCCAGAACATGGTAATTACAGTCTCATTTGACCATGAAACAAATATATGAAGAAAAATTAGGAACACTGTATCATGTAGATGTTACTTATTGTCATTATTGTTAATTAAAATGCCTGACTTCTCTTTTTATTTTCCAAAATTTTTATCATTTCTCTTTGTTCCGAAGTAAGATGTTTCATTGATATGAGAGTATAATAATTAAAAATAATGAAAAAAATATTTACTTGTATGCTTTAAAAGAAAACATTTGGCTATTTGGTTAATGGTCATTTGGTTAATGGTCATTTTTCAATATAAAGCAAGTTTTTTTAAAAAAAATTGAAAATTTATTTTTAGTTTTATGTAATATTCAGTCAGAGTCAAGTATCTTGACTTAGCCTTAGGACTTTGTCTAAATTGTAATTGTCAAAGCTTACCCTGAGTATGATCCTGTCATTCACTTCAAAGAAACATTGCAATGAAAACCAACCAAGACAGCAAAAGAGAAAGAGAAAGAAAACAAAATTATATATACATGCCAAATGCAAAATCCATTGTCAATTTGTCCATCTTACTGAAGAGTGTATTCTTATATGACAGATATGGCTGAGATATGCTTTCTCTCAAATTGAGTTTATATTCTTATTAAAGGGAAAAATGCAATAAAAATACAAACAGCAAAACAAAAGAATTAGGTTGCGTTTTTAGGAAAAAAATTAAAAGCAGGTGTTAAACACAGAGAACATTTTTACTCCATATGTGCTGCCCAGTCAAAAACTATGAGAATAAAAAATGTAACAACGAATTAATAAAGATAACTATAATCCACTTCTATCGACATCTATTAAGGTAAAACAACCACAACATCAACACTGAGATTAAAATTGACTTTGTAATGCCATTTTTTGTTTCTATGAAATAAATTCAAAAATAGAGCCAAGAATAATTTGAACATTTATAGAATACATCAATGACACATCATTACCTAGATCTTCTTCAATTCAGTGATTTTAATTTTCTGTTGAACAAGTAGGGTTTATCAGAGAACTTAGCATCTGAATGTAAAAGGGGAATTGTAAAATGATTTCTTTAAATTTGCATGTCTTTGGCTCCTGAATAGCCATCAAAGTAATTGTTTCTTAAATGTTATGCAAATCTTTTCTCCTGTGTTGACCCTAATCAAAGCAATTAATTCTATAATGATGTCTTTCTTTGCAGACACCATCTTATTATTATCTTGGTCTAAATTAATAACATCATGATAATAATTAGTAGATTTGAAATCATCTATTTATTTCTTACAGCATGTGGACTCCTTATAAAAGAGCAACAGGAATGGAAATTAGAGTAAAACATGGCAGCTGTGTTGATTGGTGTGCCCTCCTAACCTTAGCACCTGCAACATCGGCCTTATTTAAATGTGAATGTGATGTGTTTGTAATAGTCTTTCCCTCACCAGACTCTACAAAGTACAAATATATACAGTTAATAGTGTGTGTGTGTTTGTGTATATATATTAGAATATGTATCTTATGTTGACCTAAAAGAAAGATGCTGAGGCAAAATTAATATAGGTAGAGAGTTTATTTGAAGCACGCTTCAGGGATGCAACTTCAGAGCATAGATTCAAGTTGCCCTGAATATACACTCCAATTAACAAGTACAAGTAGGTTTTTAAGAAGAAAGAAGAGGTAGTTTCTGTCAGGCCTCTGAGCCCAAGCCAAGCCATTGCATCCCCTGTGACTTGCACGTATATGCCCAGATGGCCTGAAGTAACTGAAGAATCACAAAATAAGTGAATGTCCCTGCCCTGCCTTAACTGATGACATTCCACCACAAAAGAAGTGTAAATGGCTGGTCCTTGCCTTAACTGGTGATATTCCACCAAAAAAGAAGGAAAATGGCCAGTCCTTGCCTTAAATGATGACATTACCTTGTGAAAGTCCTTTTCCTGACTCAACCTGGCTCAAAAACCTCCCCCACTGACCACCTTGCGACCCCTACTCCTGCCTGCCAGAGAACAAACCCCCTTTGACTGTAATTTTTGTTTACCTGCTCAAATCTTATAAAATGGCCCCACCCTTATCTCCCTTCACTGATTCTCTTTTTGGACTCAGCCCGCCTGCACCCAGGTGATTAAAAGCTTTTATTGCTCACACAAAGCCTGTTTGGTGGTCTCTTCACATGGACACGCATGAAATTTGGTGCCGTGACTTGGATCGGGGGACCTACCTTGGGAGATCAATCCCCTGTCCTCCTGCTCTTTGCTCCATGAGAAAGATCCACCTACGACCTCAGGTCCTTAGACCAACCAACCCAAGAAACATCTCACCAATTTCAAATCCGGTAAGTGGCCTCTTTTCACTCTCTTCTCCAACCTCCCTCACTATCCCTCAACCTCTTTCTCCTTTCAATCTTGGTGCCACACTTCAATCTCTCCCTTCTCTTAATTTCAATTTCTTTCATTTTCTGGTAGAGACAAAGGAGACATTTTTCTGGGGAAGGGGCAAGTACCCCAACCCCTTCTCTCCATGTCTCTACCCTTACTTCACCTTTCTGGGGGGCAAGAAACCCCCAACCCCTTCTCCTTCACCCTTAGCAGCAAGTCCCACTTTTCTAGGGGAGGGGCAAGTACCCCAACCCCTTATATCTCTTTGCCCCAATCCTTTATTTCCATGCCCCAACTCCTTATATCTCTGTGCCCCGATCCCTTATTTCCATGCCCCAACCCCTTATATCTCTGTGCCCTGATCCCTTATTTCCATGCCCTGACCTCATATGTCTGTTCCCTGACCCCTTTTCTGCTTTTCTGGAGGGTAAGAACCCCCAAACCCCTTCCCTCCCTGTCTCTACTCTCTCTTTTCTTTGGGCTTGCCTCCTTCACTATGGGCAACTTTCCACCCTCCATTCCTCCTTCTTCTCCCTTAGCCTGTGTTCTTAAGAACTTAAAACCTCTTCAACTCTCACCTGACCTAAAATCTAAACACCTTATTTTCTTCTGCAACACCGCTTGGCCCCAATACAAACTTGACAATGGCTCTAAATGGCCAGAAAGTGGCACTTTCAATTTATCCATCCTACAAGACCTAAATAATTTTTGTCAAAAAATGGGCAAATGGTCTGAGGTGCCTTATGTCCACGCATTTTTCACACTTCATTCCCTCCCTAGTCTCCGTTCCCAATGCGATTCCTCCCAGATCCTCCTTCTTTCCCTCCTGCCTGTCCCCTCAGTCCCAACCCCAAGCGTCACTGAGTCTTTCCACTCTTCCTTTTCTACAGACCCATCTGACCTTTCCCCTCCTCCCCAGGCTGCTCGTTGCCAGGCCGAGTTAAGTCCCAATTCCTCCTCAGCCTCCACTCCTCCACCCTATAATCCTTCTACCACATCCCCTCCTCACACCCAGTCCGGCTTACAGTTTAGTTCTGTGACTAGTTCTTCCCCACCTGCCCAACAATTTCCTCTTAGAGAGGTGGCTGGAGCTGAAGGCATAGTCAGGGTACTTGTACCTTTTTCTCTATCAGACCTCTCTCAGATCAGTCAGCGTTTAGGCTCTTTCTCATCAGACTCCACTAAATACATACAGGAATTCCAATATCTAACTCTGTCTTACAATTTAACCTGGAGTGACTTAAATGTCATCCTGACTTCTACCCTCTCCCCAGATGAATGGGAAAGAGTTTTTTCTCTAGCCCAATCTCATGCTGATAACCATCGGCTTCATGAGCCAGACCTCCAGGAAGGCATTAGAGCAGTTCCCCAGGAGGATCCCCAATGGAACTACCAGGCAAATTCCCCAGGTATAGCTAGGCAAGATTACATGATTTCCTGCCTAGTTGAAGGGCTTAAAAAGGCAGCTTACAAAGCTGTTAATTATGACAAGCTTAAAGAAACTACCCAAGGTAAAGACGAAAACCCAGCCCAGTTCATGGCCCCCTTAGCAGCAACCCTTAGACACCATACCGCCCTAGACCCAGAAGGGCCAGAAGGCCACCTTATTCTTAATATGCATTTTATCACCCAATCCACTCCTGACATTAGGAAGAAACTTCAAAAATTAGAATCTGGCCCTCAGACCCCACAACAGGAATGAATCAACCTCGCCTTCAAGGTGTACAATAATAGAGAGGAAGCAGCCAGATGGCAACGCATTTCTGAGTTACAATTACTTGCCTCTGCTGTGAGACAAAACCCAGCCACACCTCCAGCACACAAGAACTTCAAAATGCCTAAGCTGCACACGCCTAAGCAGCAGCAGACAAGCATTCCTACAAGACTTCCTCCATCAGGATCTTGCTTCAAGTGCCAGAAATCTGGCCACTGGGCCAAGGAATGCCTGCAGCCTGGGATTCCTCCCAAGCCATGTCCCATCTGTGCAGGGACCCACTGGAAGGCAGACTGCCCAGCTCACCTGGCAGCCACTCCTAAAGCCCCTAAAGCTCTAGCCCAAGGCTCTCTGACTGACTCCTTCCCAGATCTGCTCGGCTTAGCAACTGAAGATTGACACTGCCCGATCCCCTCAGAAGCCCCCTGGACCATCACGGATGCCCAGCTTCGGGTAACTCTCACAGTGGAGGGTAAGTGCATTCCCTGTTTCATCAATATGGGGGCTACTCACTCCATGTTGCCTTCTTTTCAAGGGCCTGTTACCCTCACCCTGATAACTGTTGCGGGTGTTGACGGCCAAGCTTCAAAACCCCTTAAAACTCCCCCACTCTGGTGCCAACTTGGACAACACTCTTTTATGCACTCTTTTTTAATTATCCCCACCTGCCCAGTTCCCTTATTAGGCCGAGATATTTTAACCAAATTATCTGCTTCCCTGACTATTCCTGGACTACAGCCACATCTCATTGCCGCCCTTCTCCCCAACCCAAAGCCTCCTTCGCATCTTCCTCTCGTATCCCCACACCTTAACCCACAAGTATGGGACATCTCTACTCCTTCCCTGGCAACTGATCACATGCCCATTACCATCCCATTAAAACCTAATCATCCTTGCCCCGATCAATGCCAATATCCCATCCCACAGCATGCTTTAAAAGGATTAAAGCCTGTTATCACTTGCCTGCTACAGCATGGGCTTCTAAAACCTATAAACTCTCCTTACAATTCCCCCATTTTACCTGTTCAAAAACCAGACAAGTCTTACAGATTAGTTCAGCATCTGCGCCTTATCAACCAAATTGTTTTGCCTATCCACCCTGTGGTGCCCAATCCGTACACTCTTTTGTCCTCAATACCTTCCTCCACAACTCACTATTCCATTCTTGATCTTAAAAATGCTTTTTTCACTATTCCCCTGCACCCCTCATCCCAGCCTCTCTTTGCTTTCACCTGGACTGACCCTGACACTCATCAGTCCCAGCAGCTTACCTAGGCTGTGCTGCTGCAAGGTTTCAGGGACAGTCCTCATTACTTCAGCCAAGCTCTTCTAATGATTTACTTTCTTTCCACCCCTCTGCTTCTCATCTTATTCAATATATCGATGACCTTCTTCTTTGTAGCCCCTCCTTTGAATCTTCTCAACAAGACACACTTCTGCTCCTTCAGCATTTATTCTCCAAAGGATATTGGGTATCCCCCTCTAAAGCTCAAATTTCTTCTCCATCTGTCACCTACCTCAGCATAATTCTTCATAAAAACACACGTGCTCTCCCTGCCGATCATGTCCGACTAATCTCTCAAACCCCAACCCCTTCTACAAAACAACAACTTCGTTCCTTCCTGGGCATGGCTGGATACTTTTGCATTTGGACACCTGGTTTTGCCATCCTAACAAAACCATTATATAAACTCACAAAAGGAAACCTAGCTGACCCCGTAGATCCT
Organism: Pan paniscus; assembly: GCF_029289425.2. Classification (NCBI taxonomy): domain Eukaryota; kingdom Metazoa; phylum Chordata; class Mammalia; order Primates; family Hominidae; genus Pan; species Pan paniscus. Next base: position 65,135,791 of record NC_073252.2, on the reverse strand, counting down.
AAATCCTTTCCCCACTCCTCTTTCCATTCCTTGAAGACAGCTTTAGAGACTGCCCCCACTCTAGCTTTCCCTGACTCATTCCAACCCTTTTCATTACACACAGCTGAAGTGCAGGGCTGTGCAGTCAGAATTCTTACACAAGGACCAGGATCGCGTCCTGTAGCCTTTTTGTCCAAACAACTTGACCATGCTGTTTTAGGCTGGCCATCATGTCTCCATGTAGTGGCTGCTGCCACCCTAATAATTTTAGAGGCCCTCAAAATCACAAACTATGCTCAACTCACTCTCTACAGCTCTCATAATTTCCAAAATATATTTTCTTCCTCACACCTGACACATATACTTTCTGCTCCCCCGCTCCTTCAGCTATACTCACTCTTTGTTGAGTCTCCCACAATTACCATTGTTCCTGGCCCAGACTTCAATCGGCCTCCCACATTATTCCAGATACCACACCTGACTCTCATGCCTGCATCTCTCTGATCCACCTGAGGTTCACCCCATTTCCCCACATTTCCTTCTTCCCTGTTTCTCAACCTGATCACACTTGGTTTATTGATGGCAGTTCCACCAGGCCTAATCGCCACTCACCAGCAAAGGCAGGCTATGCTATAGTATCTTCCATGTCTATCATTGAGGCTACTGCTCTACCCCCCTCCACTAACTCTCAGCAAGCCGAACTAGTTGCCTTAACTCAAGCCCTCACTCTTGCAAAAGGACTACAAGTCAATATCTATACTGATTCTAAATATGCCTTTCATATTCTGCACCACCATGTAGTCATATGGGCTGAAAGAGTTTTCCTCACTACACAAGGGTCCTCCATCATTAATGCCTCTTTAATAAAAACTCTGCTCAAGACCGCTTTACTTCCAAAGGAAGCTGGGGTCATTCACTGCAAGGGGCATCAAAAGGTGTCAGATCCTATTGCTCTAGGCAACGCTTATGCTGATAAGGTGGCTAGACAAGCAGCTAGCTCTCCAACTTCTGTCCCTCATGGCCAGTTTTTCTCCTTCACTTCAGTCACTCCCACCTACTCCCCCACTGAAACTTCCACCTATCAATCTCTTCCCACACAAGGCAAATGGTTCTTAGACCAAGGAAAATATCTCCTTCCAGCCTCACAGGCCCATTCTATTCTGTCGTCATTTCATAACCTCGTCCATGTAGGTTACAAGCCGCTAGCCGCTAGCCCGTCTCTTAGAACCTCTCATTTCCTTTCCATCATGGAAATCTATCCTCAAGGAGATCACTTCTCAGTGTTCCATCTGCTATTCTACTACCCCTCAGGGATTGTTCAGGCCCCCTCCCTTTCCTACACATCAAGCTTGGGGATTTGCCCCTGTCCAGGAATGGCAAATTGACTCTACTCACATGCTTCGAGTCAGAAAACTAAAATATCACTTAGTCTGGGTAGACACTTTCACTGGATGGGTAGAGGCCTTTCCCACAGGGTCTGAGAAATCCACCGCTGTCATTTCTTCCCTTCTGTCAGACATAATTTCTCAGTTTCACCTTCCCACCTCTATACAGTCTAATAATGGACCAGCCTTTACTAGTCAAATCACCCAAGCAGTTTCTCAGGCTCTTGGTATTCAGTGGAACCTTCATATCCCTTACCATCCTCAATCTTCAGGAAAAGTAGAACGGACTAATGGTCTTTTAAAGACACATCTCACCAAGCTCAGCCTCCAACTTAAAAAGGATTGGACAGTACTTTTACCTCTTGCCCTTCTCAGAATTAGAGCCTGTCCTCGAGATGCTACAGGGTACAGTCCATTTGAACTTTTATATGGATGCACTTTATTGCTTGGCCCCAACCTCATCCCAGACACCAGCCCTCTAGGTGATTATCTTCCAGTCCTCCAGCAGGCTAGACAGGAAATTCACCAGGCTGCTAATCTTCTCTTGCCTACTCCAGATCCCCAGCCATGTGAAGACACCCTAGCTAGATGTTCTGTTCTTGTTAAGAATCTGACCCCTCAAACTCTACAACCTCGATGGACCGGATCCTACTTAGTCATCTATAGTACCCCTACTGCCGTCCACCTACAGGATCCTCCCCACTGGGTTCATCATTCCAGAATAAAGCTGTGTCCATCAGACAGCCAGCCTAATCCCTCCTCTTCCTCCTGGAAGTCGCAAGTACTCTCCCCTACTTCCCTTAAACTCACTCGTATTTCTGAAGAACGGTAATAACCCTTATAAGCCTAATACATCCCTTCATTCTATTAGGTCTCTTCATCCTTACCCTACTTTTTGCAACAGGGCTTTACGAAGTCACCCCACCACTTAGGCTGAGCCCAAAAAAACTTGTCATCCCTACTATTTTCTGTCTAGTCATACTCCTATTCTCTGTTCTCAACTACTTATAAATGCCCTACTCTTGTTTACACTGCTGGTTTACACTGTTTCTTCAAGCCATCTCAGCTGATACCTCTTGGTGCTATCCCCAAACTGCCACTCTTAATTCCCTCTTAGAGTGGGTAGATGATCTTTGCTGGCAGGGCACCCTCCAATACTTCCACTCTGATGAAGTTCTATTCTTTACTTTTATAGTCACTCTTATTCTCATTCCCATTCTTATGCCACCCTTTACCTCTCCCCAGCTATCTCCACCACACTATCAACCTTATCCATTCTCTCCTAGCCACTTCTAATCCCTCCTTAGCGAACAACTGCTGGCTTTGCATTTCCCTTTCTTCCAATGCCTACGTAGCTGTCCCCATCTTACAGACAGACTGGGCAACATCTCCTGTCTCCTTACACCTCCAAACTTCCTTTAACAGCCCTCACCTTTACCCTTCTAAAGAACTCATTTACTTTCTAGACAGGTCCAGCAAGACTTCCCCAGACATTTCACATCAGCAAGCTGCTACCCTCCTCCGCACTTATTTAAAAAACCTTTCTCCTTGTATCAACTCTACTCCCCCCATATTTGGGCCTCTCACAACACAAACTACTATTCCTGTGGCTGCTCCTTTATGTATCTCTCAGCAAAGACCCACTGGAATTCCCCTAGGTAATATTTCACCTTCTCGATGTTCCCTTATTCTTCATCTCCGAAGCCCAACTACACACATCACTGAAACAATTGGAGCCTTCCAGCTCCATATTACAGACAAGCCCTCTATCAATACTGACAAACTTAAAAACGTTATCAGTAATTATTGCTTAGGAAGACACTTACCCTGTATTTCGCTCCATCCTTGGCTGCCTTCCCGTTGCTCATCAGACTCTTCTCCTAGGCCCTCTTCTTCTTTACTTATACCCAGCCCCAAAAATAACAGTGAGAGGTTGCTCATGTATACTCAACATTTTCTCATACACCATGAAAATAAAACCTCCTCCTCTACGCAGTTACCTGATCAGTCCCCATTACAACCTCTGACAGCTGCCGCCCTAGCTGGATCCCTAGGAGTCTGGGTACAAGACACCCCTTTCAGCATTCCTTCTCACCTTTTTACTTTACATCTCCAGTTTGGCCTCACACAAGGTCTCTTCTTCCTCTGTGGATCCTGTACCTACATGTGTCTACCTGTTAATTGGACAGGAACATGCACACTAGTTTTCCTTACCCCCAACATTCAATTTGCAAATGGGACCGAAGAGCTCCCTGTTCCTCTCATGACACTGACACAACAAAAAAGAGTTATTCCACTAATTCCCTTGATGGTCGGTTTAGGACTTTCTGCCTCCACTATTGCTCTCGGTACTGGAATAGCAGGGATTTCAATGTCTGTCACGACCTTCTGTAACCTGTCTAATGACTTCTCTGCTAGCATCACAGACATATCACAAACTTTATCAGTCCTCCAGGCCCAAGTTGACTCTTTAGCTACAGTTGTCCTCCAAAGCCGCTGAGGCCTTGACTTACTCACTGCTGAAAAAGGAGGACTCTGTATATTCTTAAATGAAGAGTGTTGTTTTTACCTAAATCAATCTGGCCTGGTGTATGACAACATAAAAAAACTCAAGGATAGAGCCCAAAAACTTGCCAACCAAGCAAGTAATTACGCTGAATCCCCTTGGGCACTCTCTAATTGGATGTCCTGGGTCCTCCCAATTCTTAGTCCTTTAATACCCATTTTTCTCCTTCTTTTATTTGGACGTTGTATCTTCCGTTTAGTTTCTCAATTCATCCAAAACCTTATCCAGGCCATGACCAACCATTCTATACGACAAATGTTTCTTCTAACAACCCCACAATATCACCCCTTACCACAAGATCTCCCTTCAGCTTAATCTCTCCCACTCTAGGTTCCCACGCCACCCCTAATCCCGCTTGAAGCAGCCCTGAGAAACATCACCCATGCTCTCTCTCCATACCACCCCCCAAAAAATTTTTGCCACCCCAATACTTCAACACTATTTTGTTTTACTTTTCTTATTAATATGAAAAGGCAGGAATGTCAGGCCTCTGAGCCCAAGCCAAGCCATCGCATCCCCTGTGACTTGCACGTATATGCCCAGATGGCCTGAAGTAACTGAAGAATCACAAAAGAAGTGAATGTCCCTGCCCCACCTTAACTGATGACATTTCACTACAAAAGAAGTGTAAATGGCCCGTCCTTGCCTCAGCTGGTGATATTCCAAACAAAAGAAGTGAAAATGGCCGGTCCTTGCCTTAAGTGATGACATTACCTCGTGAAAGTCCTTTTCCTTACTTATCCTGGCTCAAAAACCTCCCCCACTGAGCACCTTGTGACCCCCACTCCTGCCTGCCAGAGAACAAACCCCCTTTGACTGTAATTTTCCTTTACCTGCCCAAATCTTATAAAATGGCCCCACCCTTATCTCCCTTTGATGACTCTCTTTTTGGTCTCAGCCCACCTGGGCCCAGGTGATTAAAAGCTTTTATTGCTCACACAAAGCCTGTTTGGTGGTCTCTTCACACGGACGTGCATGAAAGTTTCTAAGTTGTTTACCAAAAATTTTTGGTAAAATAGTATGTTATTGATTGATTATACATAGTTATTTGTATCATAAATTCCAGAAAGATGGAGGTAATTGGTGGGGCAGCTAGTCAGGAATGTAATGATTTTAAATAATTGCCCCCAGGCATGGGTAGGACATGGGTTTGGAAGGGAATGACTGAAGTACCATACTCATGTCTCTCTGGTCCTGCATACCTCACAGAGTTCAGACTAATCTGAGCCAGTTTTCTTTTCTCACTTATATATACTATATTCATAAAAATTTGTGTACAAATATATGTATTATATTATATAAGCTATATGTAATATATTAAAATATATGCAACTATATGCATACATACATGACATACACACACATATAAATACATGTATCTATTTATATAAACACGCCTCCCCATATATACTTATATGTATCTGTTCTGTGATTATTGGATCATTCCTATATGTTTTTATTTTACATATTTATTTTTCACAAAGATTCATACCTAATTGTCGCATTTATTTATTCATTATAAAGTTAATATGCTCTTAGCAGGTTGAATCTATAGACAGTAGACAAGTCATATAATATGTCAAGCAATTTCATTTACAAGAACCTTTAATATCAATACAATAATGCCTATGAGCTAGACTTCTACATTCTTTCTTGGTATCCTTGAAGTATGTTTTTCTAATTAACTTGTTTTAATTTGATGAGGTATCTTGATATCTTTATAGTTAGTACACTGAGGTCCAGGATTTTCATGCAAACTTTCTGGCTAATTTAGGTGGTCTGTCATCCTGGCAGTTCTCTTCATGAATAGATTTCTCTTAGTGGGTATTCTTATTGAATACCTATCTTAGACACAGTTTTCCATTTGTCCCACCTGCATTTGATGTTTCATCAATTAACTTATTTGTTCCAAGTTCTCTGATTTTATGTGTATATATGTATACATATAAAATAATCTAACTCATTCAACCCAATAGCAATTACTACTGCAAATATTTGTACCTATTCTTGTAACATTTTACTTATGTTTAATATTGTACCACTGTAGGTAAAATGTAGAAACATTGCAGCATGTGAGGATATATTTCAGTCTCAATGATATAATGACAATATGCATTATATTTTAAACCATACAAGACAATTGTATCATATTGCTTTAAAACATGATATATATTTTAGAGATAATAAGAAAATACAATGTTTTACATTTATCCAAGTCTTAGTGCTCTTTATTTCTTCTCCAAAATTGCTTGGTATCATTTTCCTTCAGTCTAAGTTACTTTTAGTATATTTATTCTGCTGTAGTATTCTGTATATTATATTCTGCTGGCAATAAATTTCTCAGTACTTTTATCTAAAAATGTGTTTAGTTCACTTACAAGATATTTGTACAAGATATAATATTTATGAATTGACAAATATGTTTATTTTATTTCTCTCAGCATTTTAAAGATATTATTCCACTGTCTTTCAGCCTCCATAGGTTTCTTTGAGAAGTCACATATTTTCCTGTCATGTTACTCTGGCTTCATTCAGGATTTTTCATGTTATTTTTGGTTTGTAGTAACTTGTCTATAGTATTATTAATTGTTTTAACATTTATCTTATTTGGGATCCATTAAGTATTTTACTTACTAAATTTATATATTTCACCAAATTGGAAAATTTTTTATCTATTTCATCAAATACTATTTTTCCTACTCCATTTGTCTACTCTTATTTTTTTCTGCTACTACAATAACAGATATTTAAGATGTTTTAATATTTTATCAAAGGTACCTAATCTTGGGCTAATATTTTTCAGTGTTTTTCTCTCTATTATTTATATTGAATTAGTTGTGTTAATCTATTTCAATTTTGTTGATTCTTTCCTTTGTACACAACAATCAGTGAAACTTAATTTTTGAAATCGTATTTATTGAGTTGGGGAATTGTCATTTGCTTATTTCTTAAGGTTTCAAAATCTCTTTTAGTATTACATATCACTCTATTTGTTACAAAAATTTTTCTTTCATATTAATGAGCATAATGATTATAGGTGTTTCCCCTTCAAAACTGGCACAAGACAGGGATGCCCTCTCTCACCACTCCTATTCAACATAGTGTTGGAAGTTCTGGCCAGGACAATTAGACAGGAGAAGGAAATAAAGGGTATTCAATTAGGAAAAAAGGAAGTCAAATTGTCCCTGTTTGCAGATGACAAGATTGTGTATCTAGAAAACTCTATTGTCTCAGCCCAAAATCTCCTTAAGCTGATAAGCAACTTCAGCAAAGTCTCAGGATACAAAATCAATGTGCAAAAATCACAAGCATTCTTATACACCAATAACAGACAAACAGAGAGCCAAATCATGAGTGAACTCCCATTCACAATTGCTTCAAAGAGAATAAAATATCTAGGAATCCAACTTACAAGGGACGTGAAGGACCTCTTCAAGGAGAACTACAAACCACTGCTCAATGAAATAAAAGAGGATACAAACAAATGGAAGAACATTCCATGCTCATGGGTAGGAAGAATCAATATCATGAAAATGGCCATACTGCCCAGGATAATTTATAGATTCAATGCCATCCCCATCAAGCTACCAATGACTTTCTTCACAGAATTGGAAAAAACTACTTTAAAGTTCATATGGAACCAAAAAATAGCCCGCATTGCCAAGTCAATCCTAAGCCAAAAGAACAAAGCTGGAGGCATCATGCTACCTGACTTCAAACTATACTACAAGGTTACAGTAACCAAAACAGCATGATACTGGTACCAAAACAGAGATATAGATCAATGAAACAGAACAGAGCCCTCAGAAATAACGCCGCATATCTACAACTATCTGATCTTTGACAAACCTGAGAAAAACAAGAAATGGGGAAAGGATTCCCTATTTAATAAATGGTGCTGAGAAAACTGGCTAGCCATATGTAGAAAGCTGAAACTGGATCCCTTCCTTTCACCTTATACAAAAATTAATTCAAGATGGATTAAAGACTTAAATGTTAGACCTAAAACCATAAAAACCCTAGAAGAAAACTTAGGCATTACCATTCAGGACATAGGGATGGGCAAGGACTTCATGTCTAAAACACCAAAAGCAATGGCAACAAAAGCCAAAATTGATAAATGGGATCTAATTAAACTAAAGAGCTTCTGCACAGCAAAAGAAACCACCATCAGAGTGAACAGGCAACCTACAAAATAGGAGAAAATTTTCGCAACCTACTCATCTGACAGAGGGCTAATATCCAGAATCTACAATGAACTCAAACAAATTTGCAAGAAAAAAACAAACACCACCATCAACAAGTGGGTGAAGGATATGAACAAACACTTCCCAAAAGAAGACATTTATGCAGCCAAAAGACACATGAAAAAATGCTCATCATCACTGGCCATCAGAGAAATGCAAATCAAAACCACAATGAGATACCATCTCACACCAGTTAGAATGGCAATCATTAAAAAATCAGGAAACAACAGGTGCTTGAGAGGATGTGGAGAAATAGGAACACTTTTATACCGTAGGTGGGACTGTAAACTAGTTCAACCATTGTGGAAGTCAGTGTGGCGATTCCTCAGGGATCTAGAACTAGAAATAACATTTGACCCAGCAATCCCATTACTGGGTATATACCCAAAGGACTATAAATCATACTGCTATAAAGACACATGCACATGTATGTTTATTGCGGCACTATTCACAATAGCCAAGACTTGGAACCAACCCAAATGTCCAGCAATGATAGACTGGATTAAGAAAATTTGGCACATATACACCATGGAATACTATGCAGCCATAAAAAATGATGAGTTCATGTCCTTTGTAGGGACATGGATGAAATTGGAAATCATCATTCTCAGTAAACTATCGCAAGAACAAAAAACCAAACACCGCATGTTCTCACTCATAGGTGGGAATTGAACAATGAGAACACATGGACACAGGAAGGGGAACATCACACTCTGGGGCCTGTTGTGGGGTGGGGGAGGGGGGAGGGATAGCATTAGGTGATATACCTAATGCTAAATGACGAGTTAATGGGTGCAGCACACCAGCATGGCACATGTATACATATGTAACTAACCTGCACGTTGTGCACGTGTCCCCTAAAACTTAAAGTATAATAATAATAAAACAAAATAAAAAAAATAAAATAAAGGATTACTGCTTCGACACAGCAAAAAAACAAAAAAAAAACAAAAAAAAACAAAAAAAACCCTTCACTGGTGATATCAAAATCTGGGCCAGTCTTTGTTAATTGTCATTTATTTTTGAGAATGAGTCTCATTTCTCTGGTTCTTTATATGTTGAGTTATTCTGATTTATATTTGAATGTAGTCATAGTGTGGATACTAAGGATTCTGTTAGGTTTCTTTTAAGGATGTTGGGATATTTGACAGGAAATTGGTTAGATTTGAAATTTAAACTCCATCTTTTGGAAAACTGCTGACATCTGATTTCATTGTCTTCATTTATAATTTAGTTGCTTGCATTTTAACACATGCTTCAGGTATTCTCCAGATATTTGGTCATTTCATATATAGGATATGGGCATTTTCTCTCTTGTTCTCCTTCTTCTAAAATTCACTTCACACTTGTCCTTGGCTGCAATATGCTGTACTCTGCTTTCTAGTTGATCACACCAGAAAGACTGTGAGTTCTCTTTCTTTCAAACTTGCCAATATCCTACACAGAGTGAGTTGTGAGTTTCCTTCTGGCCAAAAGCCATGGCAACAAAAAGACACTCACGTTGTTACTCTTCTCTTCCAAATGGCAGCTGACATGCAAAAATATACCTGCATTGTTTTATACTCCAGAATATAGGAGCAGAAGAGGTGTGGTATCTTTCCTCCCCATTATAAGGGTCATGGCCACCACTACTATATCCAAAGACAAATTAATGAGAGAAAAGTAAGACAGACTGATTTTACAAAAGTGTCACTTGACATAGAAGACTTGAGAAATGAAAACCTAAAGACTCAGGGAACTATCAATTTTTGTTTTTATGTTAGATAAATAATAGACAGTAAGGTAGAAATGTAATTGTACAAAATGGATATGATTTAATAGTAATAAAGGAAGAGGGAAATCCAACAAGAAGTCTTTTTCAATTTTTTTTGGCTGTTTTGTGTGGCAATCCTTCTCAAGCCTTGAGTGGGATCCCTTCTAGAATAAGGGTTTTATGACCTACTATTTGACAAGGTAGGTCAGATAATTTATTTACACTCAGCACTTACATAGAAAGGTAGGGGAAGGTTTTATGGATAGCTTTGAAGTGTAGGTTTTATGGATAGCTTTGAAGGAGAAATGTCCTAGTTTCTATCCCCGCCCAGAGGGAAAAGAATTCTATTTTCTATAGCTTGCCTTTGTTGGGGGGCAAGAAATGGAAAGAGGAAGACAGAAGTCCAGAGAGAAACGTTGCTTCTGACACTGCTTCCAAGGTCTTTTTTTTTTTTTTCTTTAACTTTTATTATAGGTACAAGGGACATGTGCAGGTATGTTATACAGGTAAACTCTTGTCACAGGGTTTGTTGTATGGATTATTTCATCACTCAGGTACTAAGCCTAGTGTCCAATTGTTATGTTTCCTGCTTCTCTTCCTCTTCCCACCCTTCACCCTCAGGTGTCTGTTGTTCCCCTCCATGTGTCCATGTTGTCTTATCATTTGGCACCTTTATGATACAACAATTTATATTCCTTTGGGTATGTACTCAGTAATGTGATCGCTAGGTCAAATGGTAGTTCTGTTTTGAGCTCTTCCAGGAATCACCACACTGCTTTCCACAGTGGTTGAACTAATTTACACTCCCACCAACACCATATAGGAATTTCCTTTTCTTTGCAACCTCAGAGCATCTGTTATTTTTTTGACTTTTTAATAGCAGCCATTCTAACTGATGTGAGATGATATCTCATTGTGGTTTTGATTTTCATTTCTCTAATGATTATTGATACTGAGCTTTTTTGCATATGCTTGCTGGCCACATGTATGTACTCTTTTGAAAAGTAGCTGTTCATGTCCTTTGCCCACTTTTAATGGGGTTGTTTGCTTTTTTCTTGTAAATTTAAGTTCCTTATAGATGCTGGATATTAGACATTGTCAAATGAATAATTGGCAAATATTTTCTTCCATTTTGTAGGTTGTCATTTCAATCTGTCAGTAGTTTATTTTGCTGTGCAGAAGCTCTTTAGTTTAATTAGATCCCATTTGCCAATTTTTCCTTTTGTTGTGATTACTTTTGTAATGAAATCTTTGTCAGTTCCTGTGTCCAGAATTGAATAGGCTATCTTGTCTTCCAGAGATTTTATAGTTTTGGATTTTACATTGAAGTCTTAATCTACCTTGAGTTAATTTTTGTAAATGTTTTAAGGAAGGGGTCCAGTTTTAATATTCTTCTTACAGCTAGCCAGTTATCCCAGCACTATTTATTAAATAGGGAGTCCTTTTCCCATTGTTTTTTTGTCAGTTTTGTCAAAGATCAGATGGTTGTAGGTGTGTGGCCTTATTTCTGGGCTCTCTGTTCTGTTTTATTGGTCTATATGTCTGTTTTTGTACCAGTACCATGCTGTTTGGGATATTGTAGCCCTCTAGTATAGTTTGAAGATGGGTAGTGTAATGCCTCCAGTTTTGTTTCTGTTTTTTAGGATTGCCTTACTATTCCAGCTCTTTTTTTTGGTTCAATATGAATTTTGAAATAATTTTTCTAGTTATGTGAAGAATGCCTTTGGTAGTTTAATGGGAATAACATTGAATCTTTAATTGCTTTGAGAAATATGGGCATTTTAGTGAGATTGATTTTCCCTATTCATGAGCATGAAATGATTTTTCCTATTTTTTATTATGATTTTTCATTTATTTGTATCATTTTTTATTTCTTTCAGCAGTATTTTGTAATTCACATTGTAGAGATCTTTCACCTCCCTGTTTACTGTATTCCTAGATACTTTAATCTTTTTGTGGCAATTGTGAATGGGATTGCATTCCTGATTTGGCTCTTGGCTTAATTTTTGTTGATGTAAAATAATGTCAATAATTTTTTACCTTGATTTTATATCCTAAAACTTTGCTGATGCTGTTTATCAGGTAAAGGAGCTTTTGGACCAAGACTCTGGGGTTTTCTAGATATACAATTATGTCATCTGTAAAGAAGGATAGATTGAATTATTATCTTCCTATTTGGATGCCCTTTATTTTTTTCTCTTACCTGATTGCTCTGGCCAAGGTTTCCAACAATGTGTTGAATAGGAGGGGTGAGAGAGGGTATCCTTGTGTTATACCAGTTTTCAAGAGGAATGCTTTCAGCTTTTTCACATTCAGTATGATCTTGGCTATGGGTTTGTCATATATGGCTCTTATTATAGTGAGGTATGTTACTTCTATACCTAGTTTATTGAGAGTTTTTAACACGAATGGATGTTGAATTTTATTGAATCTATTGAGATAAATGGGTGGTTTTTGTCTTCAGTTTTGTTTATGTGATGAATCACATTTGTTAATTTGGTATGTTGAACCAGGCTTGTATCCCAGGGATAGGCCTACTTGATAATGGTGGATTAGCTTTTTGATGTGCTGTTGGATTTGATTTGCCAGTAGTTTGTTGAGGATTTTTGCATCAATGTTTATCAAGGATATTGGCCTAAAGTTTCCTTTTTTAGTTGTGAATCAGCCAGGTTTTTGTAGCCAGATGATGCTGGACTCATCGAATGAGTTAGCGAAAACTCCCTGCTCTGGAATTTTTAAAATAGCTTCAGTAGAAATGATACCAGTCTTTTTGTACAACTGGTAGAATTCGACTGAGAATCTGTCTGGTCCTTTGCTTTTTTTTTGGTTGGTAAGCTATTTATTACTATTTTAATTTCCAAGATCATTATTGCTCTGTTCAGGAATTCAATTCCTTACTGGTTAAGACTTGGGAGGGTGTATATGTCCAGGAATTCATCCATTTCTTCTAGATTTTCTAGTTTGCTAGTTTGTGTTCATGGAAGTGTTCATAGTAGTCTCTGTTTTTTTTTTTTTTTTTTTTTGTATTTTTGTGGGTTCAGTGGTAATATCCCTTTTATCATTTCTAGTTGTATTTCTTTGGATCTTTTCTCTTTTCCTCTTCATTAGTCTAGCAAGCACTCTATCTATCTTGTTGTTTGTTTGTTTTTTTCAAAAAAAAAGAATCTCCTGTATTTGCTAATCTTTTGAATGGCTTTTCATATCTCAGTCTCCTTCAATTCTGCTCTTATTTTGGTTATTTCTTCTCTTCTAGTAGCTTTGGGGTTGGTTTACACTTGATTATTTACATCTTTTAGTTGTAATGTTGGGTTATTAATTTGAAGTCTTTCTTTTTGATTTGGCCATTTAGTGCATATAAATTTTCTTCTTAATACTGCCTTAGCCGTGTGCTGTATTTTGGTTCTCATTAGTTTCAAATAACTTCTTTATTTCTGCCTTAATTTCATTATTTACCCAAAAGTAAATCAGGAGCAGGTTGTTTAATTTCTAGGAAATTGTATGGTTTCTAGCAATTTTCTTCATTTTGAGTTCTATTTTTGTTGCTCTGTGGTCTGAGACAGTGGTTGGTATGATTGTGTTTTCCTTTTTTTGCATTTGCTTAGGATCATTTTATGTCAATTGTGTGCTTGGTTTTAAAGTATGTGCCAAGTGGCAATGAGAAGTATGTATATTCTGTTGTTTTTTGGTGGAGAGTTCTGTAGATGACTAGCAGGGCCATTTGGTCCAGGCCTGAGTTCAGGTTCTGAATATCTTTGTTAATTTTCTGCGTCAATGGTCTGTCTATTACTGTTAGTAAGTTGTTGACAACTCCCACTAACATTGCGTGGAGGTCTAAGTCTCTTTGAAAGTCTCTAAGAACTCACTTTATGAATCTGGTGCTCCTGTACTGGGTGCATATATATTTAAGATAGTTAGGCCTTCTTGTTGAACTGAATCTTCTACCACATGTAATGTTATCTTTGTCTTTTTTGATCTTTGTTGGCTTAAAGTCTTTTTTTCCTGAAGTTAGGATTGCTCCTGTATCATTTTATTGTGATTCTTAGCTTTCTTAGATTGGGTTTCAACGTTCTACTGAATCTTGATAATCTTCATTCCTATCCACATTCTGAATTCAATTTCTGTCATTTCAGCCATCTCAGCCAGTTTAAGAACCTTTGCTGGATAACTACTGCAGACGTTCGGAGGGAAAAAAGGGCACTCTGGCTCTTTGAGTTCTCAGAGTTCTTGTGCTGGTTTCTTCTCAACTTTGTGGGCTGAGTTCCTTCACTCTTTGAAATTGCCGTCCTTTGGGTGAGTTTTTGTTTTGTTTTGTTTTGTTTTTTATTGTTCTTTCATCCTATTTGATGACCTTGGGTGTTTTATTGTGGTGTAAGATGGGTTCGTCAATTGGTTTTGTTTCTGGAAGATTTAGGGGGCCAAGACTGAGCTCAGGACTCCTGCACTGTGTGCTCGAACTCTGGGAAACTACTCTAGAGACTTGGCTTTGTTATCCTGCTCCTTGAGGTTAAGAACCTGCTGTGCTAGAGGATCTTAGGTGCTCCTAGACCGCTGGTCACAATAATCTGATGGGTAGTGCCAGCCAAAGCAATTCATAGGGCGGTGGCAGAGGGATCCAGCCTCATTCACAAGTGCCAACAGCAGTGGTAGTGGCAGTGTGGCGGGGTGCATGCTTATTGGCTGTGTCAGGGTGCTAGCAGTTGCCAAGATGCCGGCCTCCATGCATGCATTTGCAGCAGAGGCAGTGGCACCACGGCTGGCAGGGCAGGGGACTTCGCCGGTGACTGTGTGTGTATGTTTGCACTACTAGTGGCCCTAGCACAGGAGTGGGGCAATGGTGCGCGCAGGACTGCCCGGGCACTTTGTGCGTATTCACGTGGGCAGCAATGGCTCCTCAGGGCAAGGTCGTGTCTGCTGTTCTCCATACCTAGTTTCATACTGGTGGCAGTATTGGCACAGGGTTAGGGTGCTGGTGGGGGTGGGGCTGGTGGGCTCTGTGCCCACCAACGTTTCTATGAGAATGGCAGTGTGGAAGGGGTGCACGATGCACTCACACAGGCAGCAGTGGCATTGCAGAGTGCACATGCACACGTGCGCTGCTGGGGAAGGGAAGGCAAGGTTCTTCCATGCACACCTGCACCAGCAAAGCGATTTTGTGGGTAGCCGTGGGCAGGTACATGCAGGCAATGTTGGATGGGGGAGCCTGCAGCGTGGTGAGGTGCATGTTTGCAGGGCTACTCTGCTGGAGCACTCTGCCGGTCAGTCATAGTCCACCAGCACAGGAGCTATAATGTGGGCCCACAAGGAGGTACCTGGGGGTTGCACTGCAAGCAGGTATGGTCAAGTTGGGCCGCTGGGAGAGACCAGCAGACCTAGGGGTGCTCATATTGGACAGGCCCCATCTCATGGGCAAGACTACCCTGTATAGATCAGGTCAGACAGTTCCCCTAGGGCTAAAGTTTCCTATGGGAGCGAGGTAAACCTAGGGGGATGAGGTCCCTGGCCGTGTTCTACTACAGATGCACCCACACCAAAACCTTTGGGCTCTCCATTGGCTGGAGCTTTTGCCCCTACCACTTCTCTAAGCAGCTCTCCCTGGCAACTCAAGTGTCCATGACGGGCAAGTGGGCTCCTCACACTGGGATTCCAGAGGCATGTGGCAAGAGCGGATTACTCCTTGCCTGTTTAACTTACCACTTCTGCAGGAGTGGCTGCGGGGCCAGAATGAGCCCTAGTGGGTGGTAGTCCCATTCTGGGTTCCACGCCTCCAGCGCCTTCAGCCCAGCCTCCGTATCTTTCATCTGTCCATTCTCAATGCCCTCGCTCTGAAAGTCTGCTAGGAGTGTGCCAAACTTCCCAATGTCCCAGTCCCTTGATGGTAGATGTTCCTCCTGTCTGCATCTAGTCAGCCATCCTGCAGAGCTCAGTTTATCAAAAGAATAAGATGAACACAACCAGACAAAGAGGTACATAGGGCAAGGTCTGGAAGGGACCTAAGCACAGGATGTCCCCATAGATGTAGGGTATGTCTCTGTCCCCATAGATGTAGGGTATGTCTCCTTCCTGGCTTGTGGTTATATTTGTTTTCATCAACTCACAAACTCTTGAACCCCTTCATTTAGGGTTTTATGAGCATTCTACCACAATAGTATGATTGACTAAGTCATTGGCCATTGGTTTCCTCCCCAAGGCCTTCTAATCTCTTTTAGTTCAAAGCACTTAACTTGCCAAAGCACTGTATTTTGGGGTATTGTTTTCTTAGTGCCAACAAAAGCATTTGAGTAGATTTTGGTTTTTATTTGTGTTATATGCCAAGTTTAAAATTCATTTCTGCAGGAGAGTCAGTTTGCTAGGAGCTTAGTTGTATATGTTGGATGCTAAACTCCTAATTTGTTTTAAAAATAATGTTGCAGCTATTTCTCTATTTATTGCCTAGCTTTGGTTTTGTTTTTATCCTGCTTGAGATGTTTTAAACTTTTGAATCTCATAATTTACATTATTATCATCAGGTATATTTTATGTCCACAAAATTATATTCTATTGTCCAGATAGATTGCATGTGCATTATGTTCTTCTTTCTAAAAATTATCAGTCAGTCAACTTAGACCAATACAGACTCAGAAATTTAGGATTTTAAAAGGAAATATTATAATGATTAGTATAAATGAATAATGTTTTACATAATGTTTAAAATTTGTAGATAAAATAACACAACAAGGTTACTATGGCAAATCTCACCACTTATTTTTAGAGATGAAGAAATAAAATTGAATAATTTTTTCAGGGTCACAGAATAGGAAAAATCAAGGCAGTATTTTAACTCATACTAGGTTTACTTATTCTATTCCTTTATTCTGTAATACTTCCAGATTCAAAACTATCTCTAAATCTCTTTTAATTACTTCCAATTTTCAGATAAAATCTAAAGCTGGTAAGAATATATACATTAAGTAGGTGTAATGCCAAAATCTATGTCTGCTTTTTATTTTACCTGTAGTGTTTAATCATGTTACAGTTGAAATTCAACAGATATAAATATTATACAACAGTTATCTAAAATTTATTATGAATTTAGAAACAAGCTCTAATGAGGACAGGGTCAATGTGATCAAATATTTATTTGGACTTATAATTTTATCTATCACAGAAAAATATATACTTCTGCTTCTAGAAGGTGGATTACATGCACTATTTTAACCATAATAGGCTCATTGGTCAATATACATAGCAAGTCAACATTCAGAGACACCAGGTTGTAATAGAGAAAGAGGTTTAATTATTGGATCACCTAAAAAGGAGATGAGAGAAAAACTCAAATGTATGTCCCTGAAGAATTTGGGCCTTGAGTTTTTAAGAGTTTTAGAGTGGGCCAAAGTGTGGAGATCTTCAGTTGGTCTAAGAATGTATGGGGAAATCACGGGAGAGGGAAATTAAGAAGCTGTATTCTGATTCTGATCCTGTTCCTCTATAATTGTCTTCAAAGTGGTTGCTGGAATTTGGGATCTGAAAAATATCTTAAGCAATTATTAAATAAAAGCCTTATGATTTTAATGTCAGAGATCTTGTGTATTTGGACAATGGGGATGGAAATGAATTCTTAAACACACTTATCACCCTAATGTCAGAAATTCTATCTATAGGAAAAATGGGGATGCAAATGGTCAGTATTTTGTGCTGTGTGACTTTTAGCAACAGAGAAGTAGGTCAAAGAGCAACCTGTTTATTGCTTAATTATATTTCTGTTCAGAACCCATCATTCATTTCTTGCCAACTCTGTAGCAGTGGATTCACTTTGTCTTGTGCTTTTCCACAATAAGCACACCTAAAAACCCTAGACATTAAATATGAAACAAACCTAAGAAGATTATAGCAGAAGGAGAGAAGACAGACTGGTTAATGATCTTAGGTTCTTAGAAAGGACATGGAGATGAGATCTTTGGGTTTTCTTTTTGCCTCATATGTTCTAGATTTGAAGCTGAAGAAGCTGGCTACTCAGAATTGCAAACAGGCACAAACAAAAATGAATGCCCAACAAAAGCCCATACACTCTTACTAAACAAAATAGAATCTGGCTCATAGACAGTTAACTTTTAGAGTGTAACCACTCAGTTTCAGAAAACATCATAGAAAAACTGTGGCCCTAGCCACATTTACTCTAGACTTATGAGACTGTAATGAACCCCCTGCTGCAGTGGTATCATAAAAGGGAAAGTAAAAAGATTTGGGACTTTCATCCTCACAGGCTTAAGTTATAAGACACCCCCTCTACTCAGTGTCAGTGGAGAATATGTGGCAAGCCCGGAATTTCACTCACACTCAGCAATAACAAAGTGCTCCCAAACCCCCAGTGGACAGATATCAGTAGAGGCTTAATAGAGAAGCAGAACTTTCTTAATTATCTGTGCAGTGCCAGTGAGGACCACATGGGTAGTATATACTCTCTTCTTGCCCAAGAGAAAGGAGAAGCACTCCTACACTGTCAGGAGTCAATGGAAGCTGAGTGGAAAATTTGAACTCATTCCACCTGGCAGTAATAAGGTGGCATTACCCTTCCACTGCCAAAGTGGTATCAGAAAATCCTAGCTAAAACATAACATTTAAATAAGATCCAAAATATTAGAATACAAAAATCCAGGCTTCAATAAAATGTTACTCATTATAAAAAGAACTGGAAAGATCTCAAACTGAAAGAAAAAAGGCCATAAATAGATGCTAATATCAAGAAAATAGACATCATAGAATTATTAGACAAATATTTAAAGCAGTCATGGTAGGATTGCTTCAACAAGCAATTGAAAACACTATTGAAACAAACCAAAAATAGAGATTTAGCAAGTAAATGAATGATACAAATAAAAACCAATGGAAAGTTTTGAACTGAAAAACAGTAACTAGAAAAAAAAGCTCACTTGATGGGCTCAACAGCAGAATGAAAGGGACAAAGGAAAGAATCACTAAACTGGAGCATATAACAATAAAAGTTACTAAAAGGAAACAGCAGAGATAGAGTAGAAAAAAAAAAATATATATATATAGGGCTCAGGGACCTGGGAAGCTATAATAAAAGACCTAATGTTGTGTTACTGGAATTCAATGAGGAGAAAAGAAAAGATGGTACTGAAAATGTACTGGAAGAAATAATGACTGAAAATTTCTGTTATTTCACAAGAGACATAAGATTCAGGAACATGAATGAATCTTTACTAGGATAAACCTAAATATACCAAGAGACAGCATTCCTTTTCTTTTACCATTTGAATGATATTGTGCCACTTTCTTCTGCCATCTATGGCTTCTAATGAGAAATCTGTTGTCACTTCCATCTTGTTCCCATGTCCTCCTTAACCCCTGAAATCCACTATTCTATTAAGCATTTTGATAATTTTGTCATCTCAAGAATTATACATAAATAATATATTATGTAAAATTTTGTGATTAACATTTTTATAAATGAAGATTTATCCAGATTACTGTGTGTATCAGTAGTTCATTCCTTTTAGTAACAGTCCTTGGTATATTTTGTAATTTTTAAAAGAATTCACTTAACACCTGGATTATTTCAAGTTTGCCTGTTGTAACTATAATTGCTATAAATGTTTCTGTTTAGGTTTTTGTGTGAATGTCAGTCTTCATTATTATGGAATGAATGTCCAAGAGTGCAATTGTTTGATCATATGTTAGGTGCATGTTTCATTTTATAAGAAACTACCCAACTGTGTTCCACTGTGGCAATACATTTTCCCCAGCAATGTATGAGTGATCTTGTTTCTCCAAATTCTCACCAGTAGTTGATGTTATCTCTATTCTTTTCTAATTTCAACTATGCTGATAGCTATGTAGTGATATCTTACTGTAGTTTTAATTTGTATTTTCCTAATGGTTAATAATGGTGAACATCTTTTTCATATACTTATTTGTCATTTGTTTTCCTCTTTGGTAAAATTTTTTTCTCCTGCCTTTGACCTTTTACTAATTGATTGTTGTTTATAGAGTTGAGTTTTGTCATATATGTACTTTAAAAATATCTTCTCGCATGAATAATATTTGTAGCACTAGAAATGCTTTGCATTTTGACTGTATCAATGTCAGTACCATAGTTGTAATAGCACACTACAATTTTTGCAAGATATTACCATTAGGGGATACTGGGTAAAGAGTACACAGGATCTCTCTGTATTATCTTTTACATTTGCATGTTAATCTATAATAATCTTAAAACAAAAGTGTTAAATAAAATAAAATGTAGGACTTCTAAGGGTAGTATGTTGGTATTATTTTACAAATAACTTCACATTTGGCTTCCTAAGGCCATACTAGCTCCTTTTATGTTCAGGAAAATAAGCTTATGATATCTTTGGACATACTTATGAAGCAATTTCCTATATTGAAAAATAGTCACTTTCAAGAAGAGAGACCTCAAATATTTTTTCTGAAATATCAACTGTCTACTCTTCAAATCACTGGACTGTGACTGTAAATATAGAAAATAATTAGGATGATCAGAAGAGCATAAACAATTTCTAGCTTTATGTCAAGGAGTTTTCCAGGAAAAACCTTGATGAAAAATTTTGTTATTGGAAGCTGATATAGTTTGAGTGTTTGTCCTCTCCAAATCTAATTAGTGAAATGTAATTCCCAATGTTGAACATGGGGCGTAATGGGAGATATTTGGTTCAGGGAGGTGGTTCCCTCATGAATGGCTTGGTTCTACTCTTAAGATAGCGAGTAAGTTATTGTGAGATCTGGTTGTTCAAAAGTATGTGGCACCTCCCCTTCCCTGTCTGTCTTGCTCCTGTTCTTGCCATGTGACAGAATGATTATCATCACCTTCTGCCATGATTTTAAGCTACAAGATTGTAAGAATGCTAGCTCCCGTAACATCTTGCCATAACTGTAAGGCCTTCCGAGAAGTTGAGCAGATTTGGCACCATGCTTCTCATACAGTCTTCAGAACGGTTAGCCAATTAAATATCCTTTCTTTATAAAATACCCAGACTCAGGTATTCCTTTGTAGTAACGTAAATGGCCTAACGCAGAAAATTGATATCAAGGAGTGGGGCATTGCTATAAAGATACCTGCAAATGTGAAAGAAACTTTGGAACTGGGTAATGGGCAGATGTTAGAAGGGTTTGGAGGGCTCAGAAGAAGGCAGGAAGTGGAGGGAAAGTTTAGAACTTCTTAGTGACTAGTTGAATTGTTGTGACCAAAACACTGACAGAAATATGGATAGTGAAGGCCAGGCTGATGAAGCCTTAGATGGAAATGAGGAATTTATTGGGAGCTGGCATAAAGTTCACCTGTGTTACACACTAGCTGAGATCTTGACTGGATTATCTTTATGTAATAGGGATCTATGGAAGTTTGAACTTAAGGGTGATTACTTAGGGTATCTGGCAGAAGAAATTTCTAAGCAGCAAAGTGTTTAAGAAGTAATCTCTCTGCTTCTAACAATCTATGATCAGATATGGGAGCAAAGAAATGACTTAAATTTGGAACTTATTTTTAAAAGGGAAGCAAAGGGTAAAAGTTTGGAAAATTCACAGCCTGGCCATGCAGCAGAGAAAGAATCCAAGCAGGCAGTGGAGGAACTGTGTGTGAGAAAAATTAGCATGACTAAAATGGAACCCAGGGGTATTATCCAAGACAATGGGCAAAAGGCCACAAAGTCATTTCAGAGATCTTAGAGACGGCCCCTCCCATCACAGGCCCAGAGACCTACTAGAAAAGAATGGTTTCATGGGCCAGGCCCAGGACATCACTGCCCTGCTGCACTGTCCCAGGACTGCTAGGCCTAGGACACTGCTTAATGCATCCTGGGTGCTTCAGCTGGAGCCACACCTCAAAGGGCCCTAGGTACAGCTTGGGCCGCTGCTCCACAGGGCATAAGCTATAAGCCTCAGCAGTTTCCACATGGTGTCAGATCTGCAGATGCACAGAATGCAAGTATAAAGAGGCTTGGCCACTTCTCCCTAGATTTCAGAGGATATATGGAAAAGCCTCGATGTCCAGGCAGAAGCCTGCCACAGGGGCAGAACCTTCACAGAAAAACCTCTACTAGGGCAGTGCAGAGGGAAAATGTGGAGTTGGAGCCCCCACACAGAGTCCCCACCAGGGCACTGCCTGGTGTTGCCAGTGTTGTGGAAATGAGGCCACTGCACTCCAGGCCCCAGAATGGTGGATTTATTGGCAGCTTGTACCCTGCACCTGGAAAAGCCATAGGCACTCAGTTCCACCCTGTGAGAGAGTCACAAGGGCTGCACCACAGGCGTAGAGTTATGCCAGGTCTTGGGATCCCACCCCTTGTACCAGAGTTCCTTGGATGTGGGACATTGAATCTGGGGAGACTATTTTGCAGTTTTAAAATTTAATGACTTCCCTATTGGGTTTCAGACTTGCATGGGGCCCACTGTCCCTTTTTTTTGGCTATTTTCTCTCTTTTGGAATCATAATTTTTACCCAATGTCTGTACTAGAATTGTATGTAAGGAGTAAACAACTTGTTTTATAATTTTACAGTTTCATAGGTAGAAGGAGATAAGTCTCACTTGAGACTTAGGACTTTGGACTCAATGCTGGAATGAGTTAAGACTGTTGGGGATTATTGTCACGGACGACGATATTTTGCAATGTCAAAAGGATATAAGATTTGAGGGGTTATGGGAAGAATGATATGGTTTGTATGTTTGTCCCCTCCAATTCTCACATTGAAATATGATTTCCAATGTCCCCTCCAATTCTCATGTTGAAATATGATTTCCAGTGGAGGTGAGGCCTGGTGGGAGGTGTTTGAGTCTTGGGGGAAGATTCCTCATGAATAGCTTGTTATTGTCCTTAAGACAGTGAGTGAGTTCTCATGGGATCTGGCTGTTTAAAAATGGATGACTCATTTCCTTCTCTCCCTTGCTCCTGCTCTTGCCACATAACATGCTGGCTTTCTGTTGTCTTCCACCATGACTGTAAGATTCCTCAGGCCTTCACCAGAAGCTGAGCAGATGTTGGCACCATGCTTCTTGTACATTCTGCAGAACCATGAGCCAATTAAACCTCTTTTCTCTATAAATTACCCAGCCTCAGGTATTGCTTTATAGTGATACAAAGGACCTAATAAAGAGACTTAATCAGATCTAAAGAAGGAAATGTATCATTACAAAATTTAAAATGTCTGATCATATGTAGGACTCTCTTGTCAATTATTGCTCTGTTTAGCGAGATGAGTTTATTTTCAAATTTTTGAGTTATGTGTCTCTGTGCTGATGTTTAGAGGGAACAAAGGGAAAGATCTGAATTTGTCATTTGAACTAATCTTTATTAAGGTACCACTTATTTTGTGGTAGAAATTGTCAGACATTAGGACTTACCAAAAAGGTATACCTAAGAGGAAACATTCCCCACCAGAAAAGGTCTTAATCATCACAGGGTGCACCTCTCCAATTAGGGTGGCATAGCAAGTGACAGCCACATATGCTTGAGACAATAAAGATTATGCTGCATGCTTTCCAAGTAACAGTGAATTTATTTTTATATTTGTCCTGCACGGAAATGACAAACACTACATTACTAATTCTAAATTAGCATCTAAAATGACAATACAAATCACTAAACATATACTCATAAATATGATATATAGGACCACCTGTAACAGGGTGTTTACTTTCTAATTAAGGCACAATAGCCATTGGTTAATTTCCAGAATCCATTAGACTTTTGTACATAGCAGATTGGGCTATCGTACTCTGACAAAAATTGTTAAGGTATGCATGCATCCATAAATACTTACAGGAGAGTCACCACTTAAATTTTCTCTTCAGATAAACTATATCTTTATGTCAGTACCTGTTAAATAAGTCTTGATAATTGAAGTGACTCCTGATTGCAGATGTACTCAAATATAACACTGCCTCTGTTTTGAAGGTACATGAAACACCCACCACTATGATAAATTTTGCAATTAGTACTAATGAAAGTTAACATTAGCCCACACTGGAAACATTGCCTGGATCTCATTTACTTATGTGGTCTTTGATTCAAGTTGTGGATAAAGAACATGGTAGCCCCCCTACACACATTTTATTGTCCAGAGACTATTATCACTTGAGTATTAGTGTTCAAATGCCTTAAGAACGTGTGTGATCTCTTCTTTCAATGTATGGTTATGTAAAACAATTATACAGCATTTACTTGTGTGTGTGTATTTGTTTTTAATTTAGTAAAATACTTTCGATACATATCTGTGTTTTGTGTATATCTGAAGTTTGTTAATTTTTTTTCTGAGTAGAATTATCATTATATCATGCATTGTATGGATATACTACAATTTGTTCATCCAGTCACATATTGATCAAAATTGTTCCAAATTTTATACAATTTTTAACAAAGCTGCTATAAATATTTGCATACAAGTGTTTGCATGGACATTTCTTCTCATAATTTTTGGTGAATAAGCTAGTTGTAGAATTGGTTTGTCATATGGTAAGTTCATGTTTAAATTTATGAGAAACTCAGAGTCTTCACCAAAATAATTGCTTCATTTTATATTCTCATTCATAGCTTATGAAAGTTTCAATTGTTTCCTATGTATCTAAAATTTGATATTTTTAGTTTTTTAATTTTAGCCATGTTAACTATACATAGAATTATGTATGTAATTTTATAGTGATATTTATTTATATTTATTGGATGATTAATAATGTTGATATTTTCTGTGCTTATTGGCCCAAATTTTTTTGTAAATATCTGCTCATCTCTTTTGTCAAATTTTGAATTATGTGTCTTATTTTCAAGTTGAATTTGTGTTTGTGTGTGTGTGTATATGGATAGAATACCTATTTATTGTCAGAAGCATTTATTGTGCAAATTTTTCCAGATTGTGAATTTTATTAAAGTATCTTTCAAAGATCAATTAAATTTTAATTTATTTGAAATCTAATTTATCATTATTTTACTTGTATGTTTTATGTTTTCAGTGTCCTAAAATTCTACCCTAAGATCAAGAGATTTCTTCATACATTTTTTACTACAAGTTTTATAAATTTACTTTAACGTGTTTCCCATCTATCATCTAAGCCTGAGGTCAGAGTGGAGGTGCATTAAAAATATGTAGCTAAAAAGATATCAAGTGATTCCGGATTTTTTACATTACATTACATTACATTACATTACATGTTGAAGCATGTAACAATTTCTATAGTTTATCTACTGTTTTAATAGCAAATTACTCCCAAAATTAGTAGCTTAAAAGAACACACATTTATTATCTAATAATTTCTGTGGATAAGGGGTCAAGGCATAACTTAGCTAGATTCTCTGCTTCAGGCTCTCTACAAAATGTCAATTAAGATGTTGGCCCAAACCAGGTGTTGGTGGTGCCTCACACCTACAATCCCAGCAACTAGGAAGGTGGGAGGATGGCTTGAGGCCAGGAGTTCGAGACCTACCTGAGCAACATAGCAAGAATGTCTCTACCAAAAAACAAAATTAGCCAGTAGTGGTGCCTTGCACCCCTAGTCCCAGTTAATCAGAAGGCTGAGGCAGGATGATTGCTTGAACCCAAGAATTTGAGGTTGCAGTGGGCTATGATCAAGTTACCACACTCCAGCCTGGGCAACAGAGTGACATCCTGTTTCAAAAAAGAAAAAAATTGGATCTCATTTGAACACTTCAAGCCACTCCCAAGCTTTCTTATGTGACTGTGTGAGAATTCCATGGCTCAAGGTTTGCTGTAATGATGGTGGATGGTGATGGCCGTGGCTGGGTGTCTCTGCAGCCTGCACCCTCGGGTGCCCCAGGAAGGATGCTAATCCCTGCAGGCTCGGGGTTGTTGGCCTGACCTCTCTCCATTCCCAGTGCCTACTCTAATCTCCAAGAGGGAGATGGGGCCAAGCCTGGGGGTCATGAATGGCAGCTGGAGGCAGATTGATTCCTGAATGAAAGGGGCTCGTCCCCAGTAAGGCCCCACCTGTGAGCCAGGGAGGACCTGAATGATCCGGGCCAAGCTGCCAGTCCTGCAGATCAGAGTGGGAACTCTCATTGCTTCTTCCAGCCCGCCCATGGCAGCATGGAGTACCCTCTCTGCTGATAGCTGGAGACAATGGGACAATGAAAGCTGCAGAGAGGAATACCTTCTCTGCTGAGAGTTGCAGAGGCAACCTGCTGGCAGAGAGGAGCTATGCTGTCTACTGAGAGCTTAAGAGACCTGCAGAGACTTTGGAATGACTTACAGAGAGGAGCTACACCCTCCAGGTTCTCCTCTCTGCTGAGAACTGAATACTAGATGAGGCTACCTGCCTACAGAGAGGAGCTACCCACTCCTCTGGCCTGTTCTGACACTAAATAAAACATTTCTTCTTCGTCACCCTTCACTCTTCTTCTTCTTCACCCTCCACTTGTCTGCTACCTCATTCTTCCTGGATGCAGGACATCATTCTTCTTGGATGGAGGACAAGAACTTGGGTAAAGGTGCAGCAGACACAGAGGTTTCAAGCCAGAAAAATCGATGCCCTAGAGATCCTGTAACAATGGCTTTGTTTGTTACTGGCTTTATATAAGCATAAAGTTAGAGTTCATTCTCAATAGCTTGTCATGTGGGGGTCTCCATTGGACAGCCAACAACATGGCTGCTTTCCTCATCAAAGCCAGTAAAGGAGTCCAGACAAATTGAAAGCTCTTTGTTTTCTCCCCCTCAAGAGGGCAAGAGGTTTCAGTGAAAACGGGAAAACTTAGGTAAATTCTAACAGAACTGTAACACCTATAATCTAATCTTGGAAATGACACCCATTGACTTTGTCACAGTCTGTTGGTTAGAAGCAAGTCACTCAGTTCATCCCCTGTTTAAGGTAAGTGAATTACACAGGGTTGGGAATATAAAATATAGAGTTTATTTGGCTCCATTTTAGAAATTTTCGTGTATCACATCCTCATTAAATTATCTTCAAATTTTTAATGAAAACCAATTGATAATATCTATGTCTGTTTCTCAATATTTCCTTTTGTTCCATTGATCTGTAAGTCAATGTTTTTGTCAGGGCCACAATAGCTTTATTATGGAAGATTTGTAGTAAATCATTTGTAGCAATCTGGTAGTATCAGTCTTCAATTTTAATATATAATAAAACTTAGCTATCCTTCAGTGCATTGTATTGCCATATGTATTTTATAATTAGCTTAATAAAATCTTCAAGAATAGCCTGTTAAGATGCTAACTGATTTTCTGGGACCAAACATTTGTGGCAGACTTGTCAGATCATAGGATACAACACAATAATTTTATATGTGGATAGGAACACTCAACCCTAGAAGAAAGTTTTAATCATCCCAGAAAGCATTCCAAAAAGTAGTAGAAGATGGCATGTATTAGTCAGATTTTGTGAGAAAAAATGATGAAGAAGTTATCTTAAATATATATACTAACTTGAGGACAATTTTGAGTCTTCAAATCCATAAATTTGGCACATTACTCCATTTATTTAATTCATTTGTATTTGTTCTCTACAATGTGTTGTAGTGTTTAGTGTAATGATCTTGAAAATATATAACATTAGATTTAAGCATGCCATGTTTATGCTATTGTGAGTGATACTAATACTAATTTAAATAGAATTCAGTTTTCAATTTTTTAAGTTATATAAAAATATGGTTGACTTTTGTATATTGACTGCATATCTTGAGACCTTTTAAAATTAATGTATTTCTCATAAATGTCATAGAATTTTTTTTACAAATATATGTCATCTAAGAATAAAGTCAGTTTAGCATCTTACCTTCCAATTTGAATGGATTTTATTTTTTTTCTGCATTATTGTACTGACTAGAACCTAAAGTAAAACATTCAATAAAAGCAGTGAGAAAAGATATACTTGTCTTATTCCCAATCATAGGGAGAAATTATTGAATGTTCCTCAGTTGAATAGAAACTACAGGTTTTATTATGTGTGTGGGGATACCCTGTACTAGATAGAGAAATTTGACCTGTTATTTTACTGTTTGTATCTTGAATAGGCATTTATTTTAGTCAAATGCATTTTCTTGCATTTCTTTGATATGCACATGGTTTTCCATCATTTGATTTACTTTGACTTCTTAAATATATAAACCAATCATAAATTGCTGTGATTAATTTGAATTTGTTTATGATATCCTCAACATTTGATAAGTGGGTGGATTTTTGGTAATAATTGTATTTAGAATGTTAGTATCTATCTACATTCATGAGAAAAATGTAGGTCTTTAATTTTATTTACTTATAAGACTTTTGTTTGACTTTGATGTCATGTTAATGCTATTCTTAAATTTTATTCTTAAAAATTAGTTGAAGCTTTTTTTATATATTTTATGTTCCTGAATGTATAATTGGTATTATTTCTTTCTTAAATAAATGATAGAATTTACCTGTGAAATTATCTGGGCCAGAAGTATTCATCACAGCAATTTCTTTTTATGAAGAATTCAATTTCTTCACATAAAATGTTAATTTTTTCTACATAATATTTGGCAGCTTGTGCCTTTCAACAGTTTTATTAATTTTATCAAAGATGTACATTTTATTGCCATGAGATCATTTATCCTATTCTTCATTATGTCTTTAATAACTGTATGATATATGGCAAAATCTATTCTTTTATTCTTTTTTAAATGATTGTTTTTCAGTTTATGTGAATTAATATAACAGAAAGTTAACTATCTTAAAATATTAAATTCAGTGACATTTAATGCATTCCCAATGTTATTCAACAACATCTTCCCTCTAATAAAAAAAAAATATCACTCCAGAAAAAATTCTGTATTCATTAAGTCATCACTCCCAACTACCACATCCCTAGCACCTAGCCACCACTCATTAGCTTTCTGTCTCTATGGATTGGCCTACTCTAGATATTTCACATAAAAGGAGTCATATATGTGATATTTTCTATCTGCCTTCTTGCCCTTAGTATAATATTTTTAAGGTTCACTCAAGTTGTAGCATGTATTAGTATGTCATTCATTTTTATAACAATAATATTTCATTGTATGTATATACCACAATGTGTTAATCCATTTGTCCATTGATGGATATTTGGGTATTTTCCACCTTTTAACTATTATAAGTAATGCTGCTGTTAACATTGGTGTACAGGTTACTGTGTGAACATATGTTTTCATCTTTCTTGCATATACCTGGAAGTGGAATTGCCAAGTTCCATGGTTATTCAATGTTTAACTTTTTACAAAACTGTCAACACATTTTCCACCATGCCTACATCATTTAACATTCCCATCAACAATGTAGGAGGGTTTCCATTTTTCCACATCCTCACCAATACTTTTTTATTTTTTTATTTTTTCTCATTTTATCTGTATCATAGTCATCATAGGGATGTGTGAAAGAGAATAAAATCTTGGGACTGCAAACTCACTATGCCGAAGAGATAGTTAAGCTTGGGAACTGAGTCATGCAGTACTGCCTTCTCCAGATAGCTGTAATTTCACAATGACATAGTCTTACCTTATGCCTAAGCCAGGTACTCAAAGGGATAGAAAGTCATATACCTTCCCCAGATGGCCTCTCTCACACATTATTCACAAATAAATTCCTTGTGAGACCGTAAGTCTGCCAGGATAAATATTCCTCTATAAACCAGTTCTAAGTCAGAGTTCTGTTAAATCTCAAACTGATTATATGTTGATTATGAGCTTATCCTCACAGATACAGAACAAGGGCAGGGTCAGAAATCATCCTTCTGTGTACCTTGAGATGGAAGCATAATTGACTTTTTCTTCTACTTTTTCTTTTCATCTTCCCTTATCTTGTGTAAAATGTAAATTCACTGAGCACTTATTAGATCCTTACTAGAAAGTAACCATTTGCCTCACTGTCTTCTCTCTCTCCCTTTTCTCTACACTGCTCATTCTTTCCCCTTTAAATACTGAATTCCACAAACCATATACGGAAAAGCACAGGTAACAAATGTGACATGTGTTTTTCCCAGGTGCATCCTCAAACTTTAGTTCAATAAACATCTATTGATTGAGACTCCCATCTTAGTCACTTTGTGGCTAACAGGTGTAAAGCAGTATCTTACTATGGTTTTGATTTGCATTCTTTTAATGACCAATGATGATAAACATCTTTTAATGTGCTCATTGTTTATTTTATATTTCTTTTGGAGTAATGTCTATTTGATTTCTTTGTATTTTTTAGTTGAACTGCTTGCCTTTTTGTTGTTGAGTTGTAAGAGTTATTCATACGTTCTGAATACTAAATCCTTATCAGATATATATATTGCACATATTTTATCTCATGTTGACTTTCTTGATTGTGTCTTTTGATACCCAGTGGTTTTTTAATTTGATGAAGTTTAATTTATCATTTTTTCTTTTGTTACTTATGCTTTTGTTGCTGAATTGGCAAGTGATTCTCAAATATAAGGGGGTAATGGTTTATTCTAATATATTCTTCTATTAGTTTTATAGTTTTAGCTCATATATTTAAGTAGTTAATCCATTTTCTTTGTGTGCAAGTGAGGTAGCGGTCCAATCACTTTTTTTTTTTTTTTTTTTTTTTTGAGATGGAGTCTCACTCTGTCACCCAGGCTGGAGTGCAGTGGCGTGATCTCGGCTCACTGCAAGCTCCACTTCCTGGGTTCATGCCATTCTCCTACCTCAGCCTCCTGAGTAGCTGGGACTACAGGCGCCTGCCACCATGCCCAGCTAATTTTTTTTTTGTATTATTTTAGTAGAGACGGGGTTTCACTGTGTTAGCCAGGATGGTCTCGATCTCCTGACCTCGTGATCCACCCGCCTTGGCCTCCCCTAGTGCTGGATTACAGGCGTGAGCCACTGCCCCTGGCCCCAACCACATTTTTTTTTTTTAATGTGGTAATCCAGTTGTCTTAACATCATTTGTTGAAAAGATTTCTCTCCTTACTGAATGGCCTTGGTACCCTTATCAAAAATCAGTTTGTTTAGGTTTATTTCTAGACTGTCAGTTCAGTTTTACTTGTTGATATGTTTATCCTTATGTCATTACCACAGTGTTTTGATTACTCTAGCTTTACAGTAAGTTTTGAAATTGAGAAGTATAGATTTACCAACTTTGGCTTTCTTTTCCAAGATTATTTTGGCTACTTGGAGTCCCTTCAAATTTCATGTGTATTTTAGTATATTTCTTCCTACTTCTGCTTAAAATGACATTTGGGTTTTGGTAGGAACTGCAGTGAATCTCTCCAATACTGCTTTTGTAAATGTTTGATTGAATTTTTCCACTGTACCATTTGACTCCTCTTTTATTATCTTTTTTGTTTTTTAAGTTTTGTTTTAGTGGTTACCGTGGAGATTGCAGTTATCATACCAAATTTATATGTCTATTTTTAATTGATACCAATTTAGCTTAAACAGAATACATTCACTCTGTTTCTATCCAGCTCCATGCCCCTTTATGTTGTTATTGTCATAAATTTACATTTTATACAACGTTTGTCCATTAGCATTGACTTATAATTAGTGTTTAACACATTTATCTTTTAAATGAAATAGTAAAAAAGGATGAATTACAAACCCAAAATATAATATTACCTTTTATATTTGTCATTGTGGTTACCATTACATGAAATCTTATTTGTATTTTTTTGTTTTCATTTATTTAATTATTTTCTTCTTGGGATGGAGTCTTACTCTGTCGCCCAGGCTGGACTGCAGTGGGGTGATCTTGGCTCACTGCAACCTCTGCCTTCCAGGCTGAAGCAATTCTCCTGCCTCAGCCTCCTGAGTAACTAGAATTACAAGCGCATGCCAGCGTGCCTGACTAATTTTTGTATTTTTAGTAGAGATAGGGTTTTACCATGTTGGCCAGGCTGGTCTCAAACTCCTGACCTCAGGTGATCCACCTGCCTCAGCCTCCCAAAGTGCTGGAATTACAGCCATGAGCCACCACACCAACCTGTATTGTTTTAAACAACAAATCTTTGTTTCAATGCACATGAGGTGCTTTTTATTTTTTCTTTGCTTGCGTTTAAGATTTTCTGTTTGTTAAGATTTGGTGTAGATTGCTATATGTTTTTTTTTCTTCCTTTGGGTTTATTGAGCTTCTTGGGTAAGTCATTATTAGAGATTAAATTTTTGTGTATCAGCAAAATTAACATTTTGAAATCTAATCCTCATTGTGATGGTGTTTAGAGGTGAGGTGTTTGGGAGGTAATGAAGTCATGATGGTGAAGCTCTCATGAATAACATGAGTGAGTGTCTCATAAGAAGAAGCTAAAGAGCTAGCTTGCTGTCTTTCTACTACATGAGGATACACTGCAAATTCAGCAATCTACAACTGGAAGAGTGCCCTCACTAGAAACTAACCATGTTGGTATCCTGATCTCAGACTTGTAGCCTCCAGAATTGTGAGAAATAAATTTCTATGATTTATAAGCCACTCAGCTTATGGTGCTTTACTATAGCAGGCTAAAATGGCTGACAGTGATTTGAAAGATTCACTGACATCTAAGAATGTTTGGCTATTATTTTCTAAAATATTTTTGTAATTAGGCCCAATTCTTCTGTATAAATTGGTGATTCCAAAAATGTTTGTGTTTTCCCACTTGAAATTGTTTCCAAACTGATGATATATTATTTTAATTTTAGACATTTTCTATGTTTCATTTTAGATAATTTCTTTGGTCATGTCTTCAAGTTCACTCTCTTTTTTTTTTTGCAACAGGTAATTTACCATTAAGTGAATTCACTGTATTTTTTCTCACACATTAGAGTTTTTACATCTAATTGGTCACTTGTGACCCTTTAAGCATATCCTCCTCAACTTGACTAACGTTTTTAATATTTCCCTTACGTTTAATATTTCCCATATGTTTTTAAATTTATATGATATAGTAATAATTAATGTTAAAGTTTCCAAACTTTAACTAAATCTATATCTACTAAATCTATAACTGTACAATTTCTGAGTTAGTTTATAGAATGGTTTTATGAGTTGAATTGTGACATTCCCCCCTGCGGAAAAAAAAAAAAATGTATATTGAAGTCCTAACTTTCAGAACCTCAGAATGTGACCTTATTTGGTAATATGATTATTGTATTAATAGATGTAATTAGTTAGGATGGGGTTATACTGGAGTAGATTAGGCCCCGAGTTCAAAATTAATTCTGTCCTTAGGAGAAAATGGCCATGTGAATACACAGAGAGAACACTATATGAAGCTGAAGGCAGAGATTGGAGTGATGAGTCTACAAGCCAATGAATGCTAAAAATTACAGATCATCATGAGAAGGTGGAGGAGAGACATGGAACATTACCAATACCCTGACTTTATATTTCTGATATCCAGAACTCAGAGGCAATACATTTCTATTATTTTAATTCACCAAGTTGGTAGTACTTTGTTACAGCAGACCTGGAAAATTAATAAAATTGGCTTTACCCCTTATTGTGTATTGTATTTTGCTGATTCCTCATTTTTTTAAAGATATGAGGTCTGGTCTTATTTACTTCTGTATTATTATTAATATTGAGACAGAGTCTTGCTCTGTCACCCAGGCTGGAGTTCAGTGACACAATCTTGGCTCACTGCAACCTGTGCCTCCTGGGTTCAAGTGATTCTCCTGCCTCAGGCACCCAAGTAGCTAGGACTACAGGCGTACAGCACCACGCCTGGCTAATTTTTGTATTTTCAGTAGAGACAGGGTTTCACCATGTTGGCCAAGCTGGTTGCAAACTCCTGGCCTCAAGTGATTTGTCCACCTCAGCCTCCCAAAGTGTGGGGTTACAGGTGTGAGCCACCATGCCTGGCCTTTATTTATTATTCTTAAAATATCTTATTTTTGTGTTGGACTCAGACTTACAAGTAGAAGCTGTTAAAGAGGTCAGCCTGTGTCTTTTGGCAATTGGTAATAGCATTTTTCTTTGGTCTCCTTCATTCTCTTTGGCCTCCTTCATTCTCTTTGCCAAAAGTTTACTATAATCTGTGACTTTTTCCTTATTTTTCTTTGTAAGCTATTTCTCCAGTGCAGTCTGGTGTTTGTGTTACAGGACATGTGGAGTAACATAACGTGGAATCTTGGACGCTTTGGTCTTAGGTATCTTACCTTCTTTGCTCAAGGTCTTTCCCACAACATATTGGCAGACATCCTCTTCTTTGGAAAGATGAAAAAAGTTTACAGATTCTGCTAGGTCTTTCGGACCCCAGCTGATGAGGTATTGTAGTATTATTCAGTACAGGAATATACTTCTCTTCCCTTTTTTTACAATAACCAAATTGAGAACACTCAGATTAGCACCAACAATGCAACTCCAAACAGATTTTTACTTTCTTTAGCCAGTTCTTCGGAATCTATAACAAAAATGTTCCTTACTCAATAGCAGATGAAGATGGCCATAGGTCAAGGCACAGTGTTTCATGTGGAAACCTCACTTGTCATTCTCATTACTGATTCAGACCACATAACCCTTCCGTTTTTCACCCAGAGTAACAGCAGCAACTTCTATGGCTTTATGCTAATCATAAAAAGTAAAACATTTATGTTCACTATCCATGTCAGTGAGTTTCTGGCAGCCAGTGGCTGGGAAGAAAATATTCAGCTTCATCTTGAAGCAACTGATCACCTCTGAGGTGCTAAGAAAAAAAGATCTTTCTTATGGATTTTATTTTGCTAATTCCTAATTTTTGATTGGAGGTCAGACATTGCAAATTTTCCTCTGTTGGGGACTGAATATTTTTGTATTCCCATCATATTAGGATTTTATTGTGAGACATGGACAGTTACTTGGAAACAGTTTGATATTTTAGCATCTTGTTTTAATCTTTGGTAGATGGGTTCAGAAATACATTTAGTCTAGGGTTCCTTTTTTCCCGATTACTAAGAGAAGACCATTCCATTAAAGTACTCCCTGAATTATGAGTTTTTCTACTTTGTGCTGTTGGAAGGAGGCACTATTCTTCACCCTTTGCATACCCCAAGCAATGTTGCCATAATCCTGTCAGATAGTTTTTTTCTCAGCCTTGAATATTTTACTCACACAAGTGTTGTGTATTAGTCCATTTTCACACTGCTGTAAAGAACTGCCTGAGACTGGGCAATTTAAAAAGAAAAGAGGTTTAGTTGACTCACAGTTCTGCATGGCTGGGGAGGCCTCAGGAAACTTAAAATCATGGTGGTGGGTGAAGGAGAAGCAAGTACCTTCTTCGCAAGGTGGCAGGAGAGAGAGAAAGCACAGGGAAAACTGCCACTTTTAAAACCATCAGATCTTGTGAGAACTCCCTCACTATCACGAGAACAGCATGGGGGAAACCACCTCCATGATCCAATCACCTTCTACCAGGTCCCTCCCTCAATACTTGGGGATTACAATTTGAGATGAGATTTGGGTGGGGACACAGAGCCAAACCATATCATTTGGTAACCAGTACTTAACTGAACATTCCCTGGAATTTTCTCTCCTGCAGTTCTCCCTTATTTGTGAACTTTCACCAGTTTTTGTCTGGCCACATGTCTCCAACAGACTAGCCAATGGTTCTTTGCATTGTTACTGATTTCCAAAAGCAACAAGCAAAAGAGGACAAGCCCTATTGTACAAGCACTCTTTGAGCCTCTTGGGTCACTTTTGCTACAATCCCATTGGCCTAAGCAAGTCACATGGCTAAGCCCAGAGTTAATGAATGAGGAGATTAAATTAGTGAATAGATGGAGAGAGAGGTGATTTATTAGAGGCCATTACAATAATAGTCTATCACACAGTAATTATAATAGCTGAATAACAAGTTCCAGAGACTATATTTATTTAATCCAATAAAAAGACCACATCTGGAATAGCAGCTGCAATGGAAGATACCATCTGGTATGACGTACATTACTTTTCTCTTCTCCCAAGACTCATCTGTCTTTTGCAGATATCAAAAAGAAATTTTAAATGAAGGTATAGTGTAATGGGAATCACCACCTCTGCTTTTTCATAGTTTTCCAGGTGGTAATAGTCTCTATAATACCAAAAGTGATATAGTCTTGCATTTGGATTACTATTTTTATAAAAGAGGGTGCTCCAAATATATCTAATAAAATAAACATTTAGATTGTTAGAAAATTTATCATTTTACTTATAAAATATTTTACTCATTGTAGCTTCCAAACATAGATTTTAGGTACAAACTTTCATGAAGTGTAGAAAATTTAAGTCCTTCTTTCAATAACATATGTCAGGTATCTCAAACTCTTTAAACCTATGCTCACTTTCAATAATCAATAACAATAAAAATCTTCGGAGTCATTTTATTAGCATCTTAAATTTCACAATATGTTAGTATGATGAAAGATTATAAATTCGATATATTTCTTATTCTATTTCCAGTTTTAAAAGCACTTTTAAGAGGAATACATGCTTTGTTCTCCTCCTGTTAAA
Source organism: Pan paniscus (assembly GCF_029289425.2). Classification (NCBI taxonomy): domain Eukaryota; kingdom Metazoa; phylum Chordata; class Mammalia; order Primates; family Hominidae; genus Pan; species Pan paniscus. Next base: position 65,099,493 of record NC_073252.2, on the reverse strand, counting down.
ACCATTTACTTAAATGTTTGAATGTTGCTGTTGTATCTTTAGAACTCTTTTCCTCTTGAGGATGATATCTATTTCTCAACCATTCTCAATGTCAGGGGTATCATTCCTGTCCTAATACTTAAATGTACTCTGCAAATATGTTCATTTCCCTGTTTTGTGACAAAGGAATCTGAAATAGAGTTTGTACTCAAATTTACCCTGAAATCAGCCATAAAAACTTAAGGCAAATATAAAATATAAAGTAAATATGAGAGGTAAAACTTTACTGCTACACTCTTAGGGTCCCTGACTTGGCCCAAAAATTAAATAGGCATGAGATAGATTAAAAGGACAAAAGCATACCAATTTAATATTAAGTTTTATGTGACATAGAAGCCCTCATAAGGAAATGAAGACCCAAAGAAGTGAGAAAATCCATATGATTTTATATTAGATTGATCAAAGAGAGGGAATTACAGAAAAGTAACTAAATTATATGGGGAAGCTAAAGGAAGATAAGAATTATTTTAACATGGTCTTTTTGTATAGAGTTTTCTCAGCTATGACTCCCCATAGAAGAATGTTTCTTTTCTCCTGGTACAGGGAGGGTGTCTTTCATATGGGAGTTTTTATCTCCTGTAGGCAAGAAAAAATAGTAGATTAAAATATTCTGTTTAAATCTTCTGTTTTTCAAGTGCCTTTGGCTCAAAATAATCCTTATACCAAAGTGGTATATTCTGGACGGCTTCAGAAGCCTGAATACAATGCAAAATTCAGGCTATTCTGTAAGTAGTAACAATTAAAGTTTTATGAATGAATGAAATGCAATATCTTTTAGAGAATAAGAAGAATGAGAAAAGAAAGCTGAAAACTGAAGTCTAAAGAATTGGTGAAGAAGTCTGAGAGACAACTCTGATGGACAGGGTGAAGTAGTAGCATATTATGTAAACAAAGATGTAGGGAACCTTTAAACAGACTTGTATAGCCAAGGTAAATGTGGTCATATAGACCCCAACAGACTTCCAATTTGAAGATTTCTTACATCAGAGCATTTTTCAAAACATAGCTATGTATCTTTCGATGTACTTGTAAATTTGACGTTTGTTTCCAAGTTGCTGTTAAATTAAGCATCAAAAAGAAAGAAGTATTTTATTACTTCATTTATGGAAGGTTCATTGAATATATTTAAATGCTCATAATTTTTAAATCATATTATACATATACTTTTGTAATGCAATTCTAGTGAAAAACTATTCACTCAACATTTAAAAAAGAGACAAAATAGGATCCTTGGTTTTCCCATAGTTAATAAGTTCAGCAAAATTTTATTTATTGGGATCTTTCATAAATAATAATAATAACACACCAAGTATTTGTGTAGCTCAAAAACTTTTAAATACAAGTTTATAACATTGATATATATTATTTTAGCTACAAAAGCCGCCTTGGAAATCGTTAAGCATAACCACTTCTTTTTTTTCAGATGAGAAAAACCAGAACATGATACAGTTTCCTGTAACACCTCTGGTAACTAAGCCTTAAACTGGGCATGGACGTTGCCCCATGGACTACAACCTCTCTTATTTTCACTGCCTCAGTGACACTATTAGGCCAAACATATTTCTGGCTATTTTTATTACTTCAGAAATGTTCATCTGGTGACTCAGCAAAAACACTAATTATCTCATCTTCTTTCCCCATTTTGGAGAAGGACAAATTGAGAATTGACCATTCAAGAAAGATATAATAATAAAATAGAAATAAAAGTGCATAAGGATTTTCTTCATTTTCTAGAGCTCTTTTCATGACAAAATGTTTTTGATTAAAGATGAGTTAAATCAAAAGAATGGAAGAAATTAAATGAGACGCTTATTTTTTAACACCTGCTAACAGGTGCTAAAATCTGTTTGAATTCTCTGAATGATGATTTCTGTAGCCAAAATCTCATTATCATAAAACCCAAGATCAAAAAGACTGTGAAATACTGAGGCTGATTTAGTTTTCAAATGCAAAGCAGCAGCTGGATTAAAGCAAAAGGCTACTGGAAGAACCTGGAGAGACACAACTGACGTCTTTAGTCATCGGGTGCACTCTCAGACAATGAACAGACTGATTGGACATACAGAAATGGGAAAATTCATCATGTTCTTATTCTAATAAGTTTCATTTCAGGAAACTGATGAATGGCAAGCTGCAGCAGGTTATTCTTTTACTCAGCAAAGAAAATACAGAGGTGATTGATACTGGGAGGACATAGGTAGAAACAAAATGCTTTTGTTAAGATGATATTTACTCTAAAATAATGCCATATATAAAAGTTTTATCCAAGAAAAGTTCTTGTACAATACATATATATCTATATTTACATATAAATATATACATATGTCTACATAAATGTAGATACATAAGTATGTACCTGTATAGCTACATGAAATACATATTCATATATACCTATATATGTATGTGCATGTATATCTACATAACATACATATGCATATGTACAAAAAAAGGTAATTGAAACAAAAAATGCTTTTTCAAAAGTTGAGATTGATATACTCTCAGCTTTGATAAAAGTCTAATATAAAATATACTATTAAGGAAAAAATTCACTCTACCTCAAAAGAGTTTTTAAATGCATTCTCCATTATGCCACACAATATTCTAATGATCACCTTTCAATTTATTGCTAAGAGGATTCTTTGCCTCTTTAAGCAGGAACAATTCTATCGAAGTATAGAATATCTTAGGAACAAATTACACATAGCTACTTAAAAAAGAAAGAGAGAAAGAAATTAAAGCTGCTGCTCCATGTAATTGCAAGCTCAAGTATTATTGTTATTATTATAGTTGTTGTTGTTTTCTGATTCTGGATCTTGTTATTTAAAATAAAAGAATGAATTCTGCACAGCCCAGGAAGTAATAAACAAAGTGAAAAGACATCCCATGGAATGGAAAAACATATTTGCAAACTATCCATCTGACAAGGGATTAATAACCATAATATATATGGGTAAGATAAAAGAGACTTTTGGCACTGTAAGAAATGGGGCACACACACATCTGTAAGTATCAATTATTATTATTAATGTTTATTAAAAATGTGGAGACTATACTAAAGGTGATAATTTTTAGGCCTTTACTAAATGTTATAGACATAAAATTGTTTTTTCTCCATTAGCTGTTGTTTTTATGTGCCTAATATTGCCTAATAATTGCTGTTTTGTTTTCTAAAAATATATACTGCATATATATTATAAACATATGAAATAAAATATACATATTTAACAATAAAATAGTATGTACTCTGCAGAAAACATAAGAAAATGCCAGAAAGGGCAGATTTTCTAAAATCACTAACTACTCAGCTAAAGATTTTCACGGTTAAAACATGTGACATATATCTACAGTTATTTTTTGCATTTTTCCCCATTTAAGCAATAATTCTAAGTTCATATACTGAATAACCATTTTTCTTCAATATTTAAAGAGAAATTTTTCTCATAACCTACTTAATTTTAAATAGATGCATTTCTATTATTTAGAGTTTTCATCTTATATTTTTTCCTATACCAACTACATGCTATGCTATTAGGCTTATAGAAAATTTAGAAGCTGATTTCATATTGAGTTGTATAAGTTGTCTTTTCTTCTCCTATTTCAATGTTCCTTGACTGGTGTTATTAGTTATTCTCACATGTAAACTTCTCAATCCTTTTATTAACTTTAAAAATTCTGTCTTTATACTTTCTGTCTGATTAAACACATTCTCTTGATTTTCTTCACGAAGTAGGCATAGATTATTGTAACCATTTCTTTGTCAACCTATGAAACTCAATTAGAGGCACCCATATAATTTAACATTTTTATAAGCCATGATAAAAAGGAAAATAAAATGGGTAAAAAGAAGTATAATAATATATTTGATTTAAACAAATACATCCACAATATTATCACTTTAACATCTAGTTAAGACAAAAATTATTCAGATATTTTACATGTTTTTGTAGCAAGTATTCAAAATTTGGCATGAATTTTATACTAACAGCACTTCCCAATAGGGAATAACCACATTTTAAGTGCCCAATGATCACATGTGGGTAATGGTTACAGTATTGGGCAGCAAGGTTCTAGGCACTGATTATAATAAAACAAAATAAAAGAGGGTGACGTGTGTCTTAGTCTGTTGTATGCTGCTATAACAGAATACAACAGACTCGGTAATTTATAATGAACAGAAATGTGTTTGGCTCTTAGTTCTGGAGGCTAGGAAGTGCAAACCTGGCATCTGGTGAGGATCTTTGCATCACATCATCACATGGTGAAAGGTGGAAGGGTCAAGAGAGGGCAGGAGCTAGAGCAAAAGATTGAATGTGCAGTCTCAGAGCTTTCATAATCAGCATTAATTCATTTATGAGGGTGGAACGCTTGTGACCCAAACATCTATCATTAGTCCCCACCACCCAACACTGTTGTATTGTGGATTAAGTTTTTAACACATGCTTTTTGAGGGACACAACAAAACCATAGCAATACAGAAATTAAACACATATGAAGAAACTAAAATAGGATAACAGGTGGATAGTAACCAGAAGTGTAGAGGCAGGCATTCCCAATCAAATAAAATCTAGTGTAATATCATTGAGAAGAAAAAGGCATTTAGTAGTTTTGAGAAATAGGAGGTAGGGGTGGGGTGGTCACTGTGGCTGTGGCTGAAATGTGCTGCTAGATGAAATGGATGGATGAAGCAAGGAAAGGTAGTAAAAGCCAGTTCAGTAGGGCCTCCTCAGATTTTATTCTGTTTTCCATGGAGAGCCACAAGAGAGGCATAAGCAGGAAGATTACATGATGTGCTCTGTGATTTAGAAAACAGAAAACCACATGATGGCTGCTGAGCAATGAATGGACTACAGTGTTGGGAGTGGAAAAGCAGGAGAGAGCTGAGGGTAAAGCCAGGGAAACCATTAATGGTTTGTTTCAGTAATCCAGGAGTTAGAGATTCGAAACTTGAAAGGACTGGAATTGGTGAGAAATGGTTGGATTCAGGATATAATTCAGCAATGGAACTTGGACGACTTACGAATAGATTGGTTATAGGTTGTGAAGAGGAAAGATGACACTACGATGACTGCTAAGGTAGGAATGCATGTTGATGCTATTTACTGTGGCAAGGAAACTTGGAGAACAAATGTAGAGAGATAAATTAGTAGTTACATTTTGGACGGTTAAATCATTGAATGTCTTTTAGTTGGAGAAGCTATTAAAGGTTATAAGTCAAGGGAAAATGCTAGATTAGAATTTTTTAGTTAGGATTTATGGGCCAATGAATGGCATTTAAAAATAAGGAAACTGATGTGATTATTTATGATGAAAAAACTATGTTAGACAAGAAAGTGTTTCAGAACCAAGCCATGCTGTAATCTGACATTTAGAGGCCAGGCAATGGAGAAAGAAAGATTCAAGGACAGTGACAAAGAACAGCAAGTGAAGGAGAAAGAAAATAAGCTTTAGGTAATATCAAAAAGTCTAGAGATTTCTGTATTGCATGGGTTAAGAGTGGCAAACACTAAACTGCTGAGGAATTAAGGACACTAAATGTGGCTGGGCACAGTGGCTCATGCCTGTAATTCCAGAACTTTGGGAGGCCAACGCGGGTGGATCACAAGGTCAGGAGATCCAGACCATCCTGGCTAACACGGTGAAACCCCGTCTCTACTGAAAAAAAAAAAAAAAAAAATAGCCAGGTGTGGTGGCGGGCGCCTGTAGTCCCAGCTACTAGGGAGGCTGAGGCAGGAGAGTGGTGTGAACCCGGGAGGCGGAGCTTGCAGTGAGCCAAGATCACGCCACTGTACTTAGGCCTGGGTGACAGAGTGAGACTCTGTCACAAAAACAAAAACAAAAACAAACAAACAAAAAAGAACACTAAATGTAAGCATGATCATTGATTTGGGCAAGATGTAGGTTATTGGTGACGTTTACTAATTCAGAAGAGTGTGCTGAAAAGTTAATGAAAAGTGAGGAAGTAAAAAGAGTAAGTGTAGACAGTTTTGTTGATATGTTTCCTATAAAGGAGAGAAGATAATTTGAGCAGGAGATTAGTGGAGGATTAAAAAAAAAGCAAAGTGTTTGATTTGTTCATTAGTGTATTTCTTTAAAATTAGTGATACCGAGACATGTTTACGAACTGTGATTGGTAGAAAAGAATAAATTAACCATGTAGAAGAGAATGGGATAATTGAAGAAGTGAAGTCCTTTAGGGTACAACAGCATATGGGAACCAGGCCTCATATAGAAACAGGAGCACTTCGTGATCACAACAGGGATGACAGAGTACAAGCAGGTAGGTGAAACTGTCATTAAGTTAATTAATTGATGTGGTATTGTATGCATTTTTGTAGGAATTATGTAACAAATTCATCCACTGATACTAAATAGGGAAGACATTTTTTGAAATGTGTAGTCATTCTTGAGAATGGGAAAGGGAATTTCCTGAAGCAGTGATATGATTATCAAGCAGAATTGCTGTGAAATTAGCAAGCATGGCTCTGTAATTTTTCTCCAGTACCGTTCAGCTGCTGTGGATCAATGTGAATCAGCAGATGGCTCCGTATAAACAGTATTGGGCTTTCATCATTGAGTAAAAGGGAAAATGAGGGGCATGGGAGGCCGAGATATTTGCAAAGGCAGTAAAGATCCTCTTCTTTGCATTTCTTCCTTAACCTTACTGTTTTTCTCTTCTGCCCATGAGGTGTCAGCTAGAAGATCACTGACTCTGTAATTCTGCAGCCAGTAGACCATAATATGATGAATCTTTACTGGACATATTGCTGTGTCATGACCCCCGTTATGGAAAAATGTGCCTCCTCAAATTCATGTGTCAAAGCCCTAGCACCCAGTGTAGCTGTATTTGGAGATGAGAACTCTACAGAAGCAATTAAAGTTAAATGAGGCCTTAAGGGAGGACCCCTGATCTGCTAGAATTAGTGTCTCTATGAGAAAAGACACCACAGAGCTTCCTTTCTCTCTTCCTGTGCACACACTGAGGAAAGTCCACGCAAAACCATAACAAGGAGGTGTATGTCCACAAGCCAAGAAAAGAACCCTTGCCAGAAATGAATTGACCAGCACTTTGATAATGAATTTCCAGCTTCCGAATTCGTGAGAAAATAAATTTCTGTAGTTTAAGACACTCAGTCTGCAGCATTTTGTAATGGCAGCCTGAGCTGACAAACACAGTCCCTTTTTCTCTTCTCTCCCAGAAAGGTCAAAAAGGGTATTTGAGATGGTACCATAACTTGTAGGAGGAAAGCTAAGTTGGCAAAATTTTACAGCATTTCTTTTTGTTATTTTTTCACTGAATCTATTAAAAAAGAGGAAATGGGGCAAAGTTTGAAAACTTTTGATAAAGCTTTTATCTCCCGCAAAAGGTAGTTATCTCCATTTAACAGGTGAGAAAACAAGAGCCTTAGGAAGGTTATAAAATTTGATTAAAGTTATGTGTTGACAACAAAAAACTGAAGTAATGTGTCAGGGGTCTGGGAAATCTTTAAACATGACAGGATTAAAGCTTATGCTAACTAGCAATACTAAGATTTTACAGGTAAAATAAAGACAGTTGCAAATATCTCAATTTGAGCAAGCCTCTTGGCATTTCTGTGGGTTAATGAGTTAAACAGACGGCCAAGGTGAACACCATATCACCAAATGGGGCATTGTGTAGTCAGGAATGTGTAATTGCCAGAAGAGGTATAATGCCATTATTCACGCTCCTGGAAGGTAACCTCAGAACTCATGAATTTTCCAAGTGAGAGAGTGTTTTTGTTATTCATGATGGGCCCCTTGGACCACAGGAGGTAGTTGATGCTAACCAGGTGACTCAGGGTTTCCTGGAGCCACATCATATCAGTCCAATCTCTGTACAGGAGTTTTTGAATATTGAGTTCAAGTACATACACAATAAATCAATTGATCATAGATAGATAATAAACTCTTAATAAAACTTGAGACACCAAAGCTCAGGTGAGCTGCACAGGTTTGTAATGTCTTATGCATATCATTTCAGATCAATGGCTGGATGATAATACATCTTCAGAATGATGGAAGCTTTGCTTTGGGAACCCTTGCAGACTGCACCCTTTGTGTTCCTTCCCTTGACTGATTTTTTTTTTCCTCAAGAGACAGAGATTTTTTTTTTTTTCCTCAAGACGGAGTCTTGCTCTGTCTCCCATGCTGGAGTGCAATGGCATGATCTCGGCTCACTGCAACCTCCACCTCCTGGGTTCAAGCAATTCTCCTGCCTCAGCCTCCTGAGTAGCTTGGATTACAGGCTTGCACCACCATGCCCGGCTAATTTTTGTATTTTTAGTAGAGACGGGGTTTCACCATGTTGGCCAGGCTGGTCTCGAACTCCTGACCTTGTGATCCACCTGCTTCGGCCTCCCAAAGTGCTAGGACTATGGGCGTGAGCCACTACCCCTGGCCTCTTGACTGATTTTTAATGTATCCTTTTCCTGTAATAAGTGTAGCCATTAGTCTAATAGGTTTTAGTGAGTCCTGTCTTTCAGAACTAATGAATTTAGGAAGAATTCATTAGTCTTTGTAATGAAAATTATTGAACCTGAGAATGATTTGGGGGAAACTCTTGAACTTACAGTTGGTATCATAATATAGGGTAATCTTATGTGGACCCTTCCCTCTGACTTTATAGTTGGGACTCAACTTCTTGAAGTTAAGAGTCAGACATGAACTTACTTGGCCATCTGGAGGACTGTGCCAATAACTTCACAGTTCGACTAACTCTCCATAGAGTTAAGAAAGCTTGAGTTAGATGTCAGGAAAAAATAAAATATTAGTTCAATTTAGATTACACTTTTCTGCAGCATATCCAAGTAGTGATATGTAGAAAGCAATACTAAAGAATTAATATATCCAATTCTTGAGTTCAAGACAGAGATCCCAGGGATGTGAATTTGGTTGTCTATAAAACATAAATTATATTTGGAAACTTATGGGAATGGCAACATTCAAGACAAAATTATGAAGAAACAGTTACCTAATTACTTTTGGAGGTTCATTCTGTCACATGAGAGGTGAACCAGTGTTTCATTACAAAAAAAAAAAATGTAGCATGGCTAAATAAATTTTAGAAATTAAAAAGATAGTACTTGATCTTTTAGAGATTCATAATGAATGCTAGTGGATTATATGTTCTGAAAAGCTATTCTCTAATGTTTAACTTTGGTTCTTTGTTTGAAAATATGACTTTGGAAACATAGTTATTAAATATTATGTTATTTTGCTAAGGCTACCATAACAAATTAATTTCCTCACAGTTCTGGAAGCTAGAAACCCGAGATCAAGGTATTAGCAGGTTGGCTTTTTCTAAGGGCCTCTCTCCTTGGCTTGTAGATGGTCACCTTCTTCTTGTTTCTTCACATGTAATATGTTGAGAGATGCAGGGGAAAGGGTGTAGAGAACACATATTTTCAAAGCATATGCTCTTTTTCTTTTCTATTGTCATTACAAATAAGGGTTAGCTATTATATTTATCTGGAAATACTACTTAAAACAATTGCTTTGGTGATAATAATTATAGCAATAGAAAACTCTAAATTACAATTTTTTATCACCCTCAGGTACAATGACATTCATTTAAATTCTGGTCTACAAACCAATGATTGTGTAACAGTTTCCTTCTGCTTAGTTATTGTGTTCATTTGTTGTCCAGAGTACTACTAAAACTAATGCTAATGTAGTCTTCCAGCAATACAGTTTCCTTTAAACAATGGAATCGGGAAAACCTCCAGAGAAGTTTGAATCATAACTATTGCCCTTATGTAATGTTCTTCATAATACCTACCTTAACTCCCCTCCAAATTTTTTACTTCAGAATAATCAGTACTTATCTCCTATGCAAAGCTGCAAGGTCTTGAGGATGTGATCTGAGTCTTATGTATAGTTACATCCATTACTATAATAAATATTCACTGTTAAGTAAATAAATACAAAATATTGGCAACTGAACTTTTTCTATCTTCAAGTCATCCACACCTTGTTGTGAGGACTGACTCGTAATAGCCCATGTAAGGAATATCAGAACATCATGATGAAATAATTTTAGGTTTCTGATTTTAAAAATATAAGCTTGATGTAAAGGTTAAGGAGAATTCCTACCTTATACATTTAATATAATTAGATGGAGAAGGAACGTAATCGTGATGGAAATAGTTGAAAAAAATTGAATGTGTATATATATGTATATATATATATGTTCAGAAAAATAGATAATTTTGTGTTATATTTTCAACTCACATAAAGTATGTGAATAAAACTGCCTGATTTAGAGCATGGAGCTGCAAGTCAAATGAGAATAATTTGTTATTAGTTAACTAGGGAATCATTGACAGTTGACACACAGGTGAATTTAAAGAACAGTTATAGTGTTAATTAAAACTAATGAGGACTTATTTTTTTAAAAGGTGATGTTTGAAGTAGGAGTTATCCAAATCAGGTGATGGAACTGATTGATCTATTAATAGACTGAATGAATCATTCATTTGTTCATTCAAAAATATTTAATGAGAGAATTCTAGGAAGTGGAGACTGGAGATGTAGCAGGAATAAAAAAGATGAGATTTTTACCCTCACATAATTTATATCTGATTGGGCCTTATGGATAAATTAATAAGACAATTAAAAATATTACTTGTTGGGAAGGCAATAAACAAATGGATTATATAAGTATTTATTTGGTGAAAGATATTCTAGACAAGTAGTCAGAAGGAGCACTCTGTGAAAGTGACATTTATTTGATCTCAAAAAGCAAAATAGTAAGCCTCATAAAGATTTTGAAGAAGGGAATTGATTGAACTGCTGTGTAAACACTACCTCTCTGTGACTGTGAATTAGATGTTTACCACGCGGAAAAGGAAAATTGTCACTATCAAAAATGACCAACTTATGCAGTTAAACAACAAAACAGAACCAAAACACACACACACAAGAACGTCTCATCAGTATAAAATACTAAGCATTTATTTAGCTCAGAATTCTGTGAATTCTGGGTCAATGGATCTAGGCTGGATTTGGTTCAGAGGTAGGCTCTGCTCCACCTGTCCCTCCTCTTCCTGGGACCAGCAGGTGAGGCTAAGCATGTTTTTATGATGACCTTGACAGAAAAGCAAATGAGTAAACAAACATTCACAAGCACGTTGCAAATTTAATCCCTGCTGTGTCTGAAGACGTCCTGTTATCCGAAGTCACTCATGTTGTGAAACCCAATGTCTAGGACTGAGTAAGTATACTCCTCCCATGGGGATGTATGAATAGTTCTGAGAACAAAAATAAAAGTTTGAGCATCCTTTGGCACTTAAGGGTAGTCCATATGTACCTTTTATCCTACCTTCACTACTTCTGATTTTTTTTTTTTTTCTTATCAATGTAAATGCACATAGATTGTAGCCACAAGGGAAGCAGGAGTGACCACATGAAGCCATAGCCACCGGCACAAACAGAAGATGGGGCACAAATAGACCAGCCCTATTCTCAGTACTGAATAGACTGCAAGAACATAGCATTTTCTTTACCAGTGTAATAATTGGTCCAAACTAGGTGTTCTAGAGGCCTCAAATTTTTAATGTGTAACATAGTTTAAATTTATATTGAGGAACTCCCTGACTTATTCTGACTTAGTTATTATTTCTTCATTTAGTAATAAGAAACTATTATTCACCAAGTATTCTAAAGTATCATTGGCTTTGAACAGAAAAATAGATAATTTTATGTTATATTTTCAGCTCACATAAAATCTGTAGTTTAATTGGTGAACTTTTGAACAGTTTATAACAGCTGAAATTATTAATTGCTAATATTGATATTTTTGCAGCTATAAGGAGGCTAATGTGGACATAAGTTGTAAAGTTGCATGCTCAATAAGTTTATAGCTTTAAAATCTAAGAGTTAATGAATGCTATAATAGGTTAGTGAAGATGATGTACAACTCCAAATATTAAATGATTAAGTAGTGTTCTCTTTTTTAAGGCTGCAAAATCTCAATGGAGTTGTAAGCCAATGTTACTCAACACTCAGGAATCAAGTTTAATATATGGAAAATAAAGCTATATTAGTAGATCATTTCTAAGGCTGTCGTTAAGGTAATTTTTAGCTCTGAAGACTATTCCAAGTCTCATTGTAGGAATCCAGACCTGAAAAAACTAGACAGTGGAAGTACCAATTAAAGCCACAAGAGGGTAGTCTTCCCACAATGAAAGCAGTAATATGTTTTTGTTTCCCTTATGTCAGCATTACATTATTAAAATTCAAATTTTAGAGGCCGTCCATTGAAGGCAGAATTTATGACCTATAATTTTTATAGCCACAAGTATTTAAAACTGTTTTAAGATGGACTAACATAAAAAATAAGTGGAGATGAACCATGATATATTAGTAAGCAAAACATGCTGTTTGAGCAGTTATGATTTTGTCTGGATAAGTAATATTTTTCAGGTGTAACCAGTTTTCAAAGAATAGTGTATCTGTGGAATGTGTGAAGAAAAACAGGATGCTCTTGAACCATACGTAGATTCTTTAATTTTGAGTAACAGAATAGCCTCTCTTTAGAATAATCCTCCAAATTTTCTCTTATTTTTTTACTGACTGTGAAAGGTTTTGCCTTTCATTCTGTTCAAGTGCTTGGCTAAAAATATTTAACAAGGTATGTACTAAGGAAAAATTTTTTTTTTTTTTTTTTTGAGACGGAGTCTCACCCTGTCAGCCAGGCTGGAATGCAGTGACGCGATCTCTTCTCACTGCAACCTCTACCTCCTGAGTTCAAGCGATTCTCCAGCCTCAGCCTCCCAAGTAGCTGGGACTACAGGCTCACGCCACCACACGTGGCTAATTTTTGTATTTTTTTAGTAGAGCCACGGTTTTGCCATGTTGGCCAGGCTGGTCTCAAACTCCTGACCACAGGTGATCCACCCTCCTTGGCCTCCCAAAGTGCTGGGATTACAGGCGTGAGCCACCACGCCCGGCCAAAAATGTTTATTCTTTTGTTGTCTTTAAAAGTTTAGCAGTGCAGTGTGTGAAAGATCTTTTGCAGTATAAAAGAGGAGACAAGAATTCTCATCCCAAGTTTGTTACTAATTAACCAAGCAGTATAATTGACAGAAACCAATATATTCTCAGTTACTCTCTCAGTTGTTTGAAATGTAAAACAAAGAGTTTGAGGAGGTATACTCGGAGATGTTTCTTTGACTTTCCCGCCATTCTTTCCCCTAACATTGGTATATCCTCTTTATGAAGAAAACCGTAAAGAACAAGAGTTAATTCATGCTGCATCTGATTCATCTCTGAGCTAGCATTGCTTTGATAAAGGTACTGTTTCTTTGTGGAGTAGATTTAAATGCCAACTGATTTCAAACCAATAGTGCTTTAAAGCCCCTTTACTTGTCTTATTTTTTCACTGCTCCTTAAATTTCTCGTTCAAACCCTGAAAGTACATATGAATCAGGACTTTAGATCAAAGGTAAAATAAGTGTTTCATAACTGCTTTCTTCATAGCTCAGAAACTATCCCATGGATTGTACTTAGTAAGAGTAAATTTATGTTATAATCTATTATGCCAGTCCTTGCTCAAAGTCTACAGTTAGCACACTAAATAATGAATTTCTCTTTGTGAAAAGTTGAGTAAGAAACTGCCCATGGGGGGCTATCTGGTAGTCATATTGAACAACCCTATTTGCTGAGGGTCAAGGCAACCATTTCCATGAGTGTTCTTTTTATCAGCAGGTGTGATGACAACAAAAGACAATTCAAGAATGACCTTTCCCACTCTAAGGAACATGATTCTTCAGTCAAGGATGTGCAAATAGCTGTGCTCCTTGACTGGAGCTTCAAAACAGTATCTCAAACTCAATTCTACTTAGCTATAAAACAGCTATTTATCTGGCAATTATGTTGTTACACAGGTGTGTTGCTGCTGGAAGAACCATTCCACCACTCAGCTCAACAATGTGCATATGTTCATCTTGTTTGACTTGGTTTATGATTATATGCCGTAGTGCTGCCAAATAAATTGTTTTCAAAATGTTAACTACCTTATGCAGAAGGTTGGTTTGCTATCATTTTAGTATATGACTTTGCTTCATTCATTAGATCATTTCTGTCCTTTAAATTTTCCCAAACACAAAACTGAACAGAATTCCAATCCCTCACTCCCTGTGTGGTGAATCTGAGTGTAAAAGTGGATAGAATGAACCATTCTTTACAAGATAAAAATTTAGCTTCTCCCCATTCCTCTTATTGCTTAAGGCTAAAGAGGCAGAGAAAATAAAGTTAACAGAAGGAATATAGGGATGTAGCATATCAGGCAGGTGGCTAAAGCAATTCTACAACACTTTATGGATTCATAGAACAAGAAATTGATGCAAATGACCAGGGATTTAGATGCCTCTGCCTCACTGACAATAGCATTGTTAGGTGGTGGTACTATTGCAATCACTTTCAGCTATTTTTCTTACCAACAGGCAAAGGACTAAATAAAGCATGCAGGCAGGGAACTAATATTTACTTAATCCTAACTATATGCCAGATGCTCACTCAGAGCCTCAAAACAAGCCTGAAAGGCTGATGTCATTATTTCCATTGTTCAAATGAGGAAACAAGGACTTAGAGAAATTGAATAATTTGTCAGAGTTCACATACCTCATTAGTGCCAAGGCATGAATTTCAACCCAAGTATGTGTTATTCAAAGATCAAGTATTTAAAATCATTTTTCAAGTATTCTAAGTTCCTTCTCAGAAATTAAGGAAAAACAAAGCCTCCCTGATGTACTTTTATCTTTTCCATACCATATTTCTTGGTCTAGAAGTCTTCAGTGACATTTTTCTCTTGTTACTGAAGAGAATAGCAAATTCTTTGTCTGTGAAAATTGTTGTTAAATCACCTAACCTGTTTCAACAAGGCCTCTTTTTCAATAGCATATTTCTCTTTTTTTCTCTTGCCAGGGAAAATAAAAAATGTTTCATGAATATTCAGAAAGAGATGTTCTGATAGCTACTATCAGTCACCTATAATGCAATATTGAATGAAAACAAGGACTTACAGCATTGTGAAAATAAACTGAAACTGTGGAAAAAAAAAAACAAAAGATACACAATACATTGTATTGGTATTCAGAATGCCTATAGTCCTTTGGCTCAATTCTCATAGATGCATAAAATCATATTTCAAATCAGCACATTAAAATTCTCTGACTGAGACAATATATCTTTATCAAAAATCTTTTAGTAACAAACTTTAAAGGACACTGTGGATATAATAGCAAAAATCTGACATTTTCTAAGTCCATTTGATATTATCTTCTTCAAAAAGCAATAAAGAGTAATCATAACAAAAATATAAAGCCATTAATAAGATTTAATGTAATAACAAAATACACATGTGTCAGAGAAAATGAGAATGAACATCAGTAAATTCAGAGCTCTTCATTTTAGCTAGTGCCTCAGAAGGATGTTCCTTTCAATGACAGCTTGCATTTCACTTGCACATTTGAAAAAAAAAAAGATATTTACATTTTAGGAAAATGGGATAAATACATTCATATTCTCTTAAACATATTTTCATACTTTTAATGAAAACCAAATGTATTATAGATAGAATAGATTTGGAAAATATTGTTTTCAATTCTGAACACAGTAAGTAAGAAGTTAAAGCATTTTCAATGCTTCTTCAAAGATTATTTTTTCCCAAAAGTTTGGTAACAATAAGTCTTCTTTATATTCACCAATCAGCAATTACCTCTACCTCTTGAAACAGGTCAGTTTTCCAAAGAATTTTGGTCTGACTATTCAAAACATATTGAGTAAATTATATGCTGTCACTAAACATACACATATACATAAACAAACACACACAAACATATGTTTAGGTTTGTCACTTGATAGTATAAAGGCTTGATATTCAACCTACCTTATACCTGAGTAATTAGAGAATTTTGAACCATTTTTTCCTGCGTCCTGGGATTTTAAAATCTCCTCAGGTGATTCTAATATGCCACCCACATTGTGTACCACTACTTAACCCTTGTGTTCTTTAGCAATCAATTCTCTATTGACTCCCATGGCACCTGAGCTCATCCATTTCAGAGGCTGCAGGTGAAAACTGTCCCGGACCTTCCCTAAGGTCCAGTCAACAGCTGAGGAGATGCCACACTGTCCACCTACACTATATGACAATGGTTAGATTGGCCAATGAATGACTGAGTAACCCTCTTAGAGTTGGAGGCTTTTATTCCTGCGAAAACAAGGAAAGGATCCAAAATACCTGGTTTACTCCATTCCACATCTGTTCCAGTGTCTCTCATCCCTATAATTTTGTCTCATACTTTAATTGGATTCTGTCGTAGAATTTATCAAAAATTCCAATTGTTTTACTCATCTTCCTGTCATATTGGATGTTCTCTCTTATGATACAGTATAATCCATAAAAGCAACCACATTTTTTTTTCAATTCCTGATGCCTTCAGATGTTGCCAAGAACACAGTAGGCCTCCAGTGAACACATTTTGTTTTCATAAATGAATGATTACATAAAAAGGTTGCAAAGAAAGAGACATTAGGATAGGTGGCCTCCCAGAAGAGCAAGGTCTTCTGATTTCCTTCCCATGAATGCATTAGGTAATAGGAGTGTGCAGCAGTGACAGGAAGGAGTTTGCTCAGGAAGGCCCTGATGGTATCCCCTGCTCTCACAGCTGGGACCTCAGCCCATGTTAAGGGGTCTTGAGAATCATATTTTAAATTTTAACATGTGTCCTTTTAATGTACTCTAATTTAAACAGCAGGTGGTTGCGGCTATTACTTTTGCCTTAGGAAAATTCATGAAGTGAAAGAGTCAATCATGTAGGTCAAACACTAAGATCAAAACATAATCCTTTAACATCTCCCCAAGCAGTTGGAATACAGGCTCAGGATTTTCAGTAGACCATCCCCATGGATCACACTATGAAAAATATGGGTATATTTCTGGGAATTTTAAACAAGATCTATTGTTTTTAATATCCCTAAACATAATATATGGATGGAATTTTTAAAGAATCATATACAGTAGGATATAAGCAGTAGGTGGTATGGGTCTGTTGTATAAGTGTGCACGTGTGTGTGTGCATGTGTGGGTGTGCCTGTCTGTCGGTGTATGAGTTTACTAATATATATAAATAATTGTTTTATTTGCTGTATGTATATATTAATATGTTTGTGTACAATATATATAATTGGCTTTGATATACTACGTATTCTGACACATTACACGTTTGTTCATATTGTACAAACAAGGAAATTAAACTTACAAATGCTTAAATATGCTATTTAATGTCACAACAAAGAGGAGTAAAAAAAATTTGTTCAAAATCACAATTATAGTCTTATTGCTGTTATTTTATAGTCCTTTTCTTTAAAATTATGCAGAAAAATTACCCAAAATATATTTCATCAAGAAAATATGTCAAATCTTGCATTGACAAACAATAGGATACATAATTTCACTGCCTATCAATCAACATAGCCCAGTATCTAGAAGTAAATCGAGAAAACAATCATTTTAGGCTTAATCTTATTTGTATAAAGAAATATTCACTAACAAAAATATTTTAAACTCTCATGTAGTATTTATTTTGTAGTATCTTATATATTAGAAAAAATTTGTTTATTATATTAGAATATACAAAATTAAATAAACTAGGGATTATTTTTCCGTTAAAGAAAACCTAATGACTTCTTGTGTTGTTTTTGCAACTTGGTGTTATATTCGTCACTTTTTTTTTTTTTTTTTTTTTTTGAGACGGAGTCTTGCTCTGTCACCTAGGCTGGAGTGCAGTGGCACAATCCTGGCTCACTGCAACCTCCGCCCCCCCGGGTTCAAGCGATTATCCTGCCTCAGCCTCCCGAGTAGCTGGGACTACAGGCGCTTGCCACCACTCCCAGCTAATGTTTTGTATTTCTGGTAGAGACGGGGTTTCACCGTGTTAGCCAGGATGGTCTCAATCTCCTGACCTCGTGATCTGCCCGCCTCAGCCTCCCAAAGTGCTGGGATTACAGGCGTGAGCTACCATGCCTGGCCTATTTGTTACTTTTAATGAAAAATAAAAGTAAGTGGAGGTAAACAGATATAGAAACTGATGGTGGAAGATCCCAGAATGATGGAGTTACTACCAAAACCAAATATTCTCTAGTAATAGTAAAACTTTTGTAGATAAAATGTTATTCTATAAGTGGAAAAAACACAACTATGATATTAATTCTTTGGAAATTATGATTTAGTCTGTTATCAATAATGAAAGAATGCAAATAAATATATATAGTAGCAATGGATTAAAATGGCTGGTATAAGTTTGTACTTCAAGTTACTTAGAAATAGATGCCCTTGAAGAAATGCAGTATATTTCTGCAAGTAAGTAGGTCAACTTGGGGATAAAATACTAATGGCAGCATGCTTAGACAAATCTGGTTATGGCACAATATCCATAACTTTTATACTATAACTTTATTATCTGAATATTTTATATATAATTTAACATAAAATATAGAATATATTCAAAATATAGCACAGGGTAACTAAATATCTTTGGATACCTTTTCTGCTTCACAATTGCCTATTCTACTAATTCCGTTTACATATTCTTTACTTAGCAATTCTAGCTGGGTGTTATTGATGGAACCTGCCAGAACAGCAGGTGTACAGGGCAAAGAGTAAATTTGTGTATCATGATGGCTGATTTCATTAGTATGGCCAGCCAAGCTGTCTTCTCTATGTATTTGAGCCTGAGCCTCAAATACTGTACAAAGCTTATGTGTCAACAAACAACTTTTTAAAAACACTGCCCTTTTTAAAACTCAGAAGCCTATTTTTAACTCTGTTGACCCAAATATAACAAGATTTTGACAAAATTCTATGCAATTTTCTGTAACTATTCTATTTTTCTTTTCTGATTAGCTACTACCTTAGGCAATCCTATGCCAACATGAACACTACAATGATTCAGTTGAATCATATCTGATTTATACATTCATATATACATGTGTGTTTGATATGCAAAATCCTATGATCAGATCTCTTTATGTGTTGGAGTATTGGTGGGGGATTCAGATCACTGTAGATTCTTAGTCATAATAAATACCAAAAAATGTAAGTTTGATGTTGCATTGCTTGTTTTTCCTTCTAACATACTCTGTTATTTCTCAAAAGGGGAAAATAGGATAATAGTAACACTCACATAAAGAAAATTAATCAATCAATCATAGGTATAAAGGTTTCATAGCATCTTTTAGGTCATCCTGTCAACTCCTGAGGGCTGGGTGAGATTGTCACTGAAATCTTTCTGGTATTTATCAAAAATAGTACCAAAATTGTTAATAAGGAGAATATTTTTTCCTGATGTATTAATGCTCAGAGCTCAGAGTAAATGCTATTAATATTCATTGCAGCAGAACTTTCATTGTTATCATGGTCAGAGATCATTTGGAAATGATTTTGTTGTGTCTGCTAATAAAGACATCAGCAGTTCCACAGTCGTTTATTAGTCAGATTAAAAAGTCTCTATTTTAAAACTGTAAGAGTTGTTAGAACATATTTCTTCTTCGTTTGATTTTTTTGTTTGTTTTCTTATTTGTGTATTCAGTTATTTGTTTTAAAGACATTTCAGACACTACAGGCCTCATTCTACCAGAGCTTTGAAAAAAACATGAGCAATATACGTCCATTTAAAAAATATGAAAATGAGCAATCCAAAATTTAAATTCTGTATGTAAAACAATAAGTCTCTGAAGGCCAAACTAGGTCATGAAAAGAAAGGGAGAATAAAGATTTACAAAGGAGACCAAAGGCCTAATGTTCTCAAGTAAAGATTTTTTGAATTAGCCTCAAATGAGAGGAGCATGTAATGATGCTAGAGAGAAGGCATTTATTGGTTCAGATAGGACATTTTAACATTGTATGGCTTTATGTTCCCCAGGATGTGTGACTTTCATTTTCCCATTTTCACACCATTAAGTATTATATGATTCCTGACTACTATGATTCACTTTTGAACCTCTCAGCTTTCCTTCTTTTAAAAATATCCATTCTACTATATGTCATATTTTACTTACAGTTTAAGATGAAATAATTTCATCTTAATTTCAAGTATCTGCTTCATCTTAATATAAGTACTGCAATTTTACTGATTTCTAAAAACCACATAATTTCCATATTCATCTGAATTTTCTTAACTGATGATGTACTTTAATTAGTATAAATGTTCTTTCAAAGCAATATCTGAGTAAAATATGATTGTGTCAGTAGTTTACCACATTACAAAGTTTAATTAGACTGTCACAGAGTAAAAGGGACATGGATGATATTAATTATCTTTAAAGTAATAATAATGAAAAATCAGTCTAAAATAGTCAATAGTCAATATTCAATTTCATATTTTTGTGAATTTCAGCCGTGGTATATGTGCAATGCTATAGATGAAGTAGAGTAGCTATGTAACTGAGATATAGTTACTTTTCATATAGATGGGACAGTAATATGTAGACCATTGTGAGCTGATGCTGCTCCTGCCCAAACTAATGACTTGTCTGGCAGGTTATGTAAGGTTGTGGCTTTTCCAGCCTGGTGCATCTTTCCACTACCTGAGCCATATTAATATGAAACAGTAGGCATGTGTGCTGGGAATACTAGGGAAGCATTGGGAAGTGACTACTCAATTGCATATACGTTTATGTCTGGTACCAATAGCCTTAAAGTAAAGTAAAATTACTTCTATAACCTTAAAAATAATTTTCTCAAATACCTCCTTGCAGTTTTAGTTATATATATGAGTGTGTGTACATATATATTTAAGTTTAAATCATTGCAAACAGAAAAGGATCCTATTTTGTAGCACACAGAGTTTATTCAATTTTGTGAACCTTTTTGTGAACTTTCTATTAGAAAAAGAAAATTTATAATGCACAACTATAAATAAAAAATCAAGTATGAGAGAATATTTAAATAGAAAATAAATTGCAAATGTAAAAGCTGACAAGTAAAGTAAATATCCAGAAAAATAACACATTGTTATTAATTTACTGCCTGGCACTCATCTGTAATACTTTTTTTAAATACCAGTGTTGTTGGCAGCATTCTTTTTGATCCTAACTTCATGTGACAATGATTTTGTAAAATCTACAGAGAGAAGAAGGAAATTAGTCTTCTTTTAACATGTTGAAATTTATTTTTGTTTTTTTTAGTTGGAATATATAATGTACTTGACTTTACAAAGATACATACTTGTTAATTTTTATTGTTGCACAGGTTTTGTTTACATACCCAATAATTCTAAAATTTATATTTTATGTAATTCCCATGGAAAAAAAAACAACCTTAAGTTACTTGTTGTACTTCCAATTGTCAAAACTGCATTTTCAAGTATATTCCTGAGGCCGAAAATTTCTGTTTAAAATGGGCGCATCAATAAGAATCCACTAAAAACTGTACACATCTATTGACTGGAAAAATTTTCCTCAGAACAACTTCTGGCTCCACACCTCTCAAACTCTACTTCTTCTATGGTACCCAGATACTCCAAGTTCTAGATGCCATTGGACATGCTCATATCACAATACAACCTCTGGCCTTGTAATGATAATGGGTGAGTGGTCACTGTGAGTGATGAGAATATACATGAAAATGATTTTTACACTGGGATGGTGAACAGTAGTCAAATTCACCAAGTGGATTTGATTTGTATGAATTTATCTCCCTAACCCCAAACTAAATATATCACCAACTCAGTTTCCCCTTTGAGTCACAAAATTCCCAAGAAACTTTAAAACCACATACAGATTTGTGAATGAGGGTAAGTAGAATTGGAATGAGACAAAGGTCTTAACCAATTGTAGTTGAAGTAACTTATTTTTGAAAATATGAAAAGAACATATGGCCTCATAAACACATTTTTAGGGCCTCTCTCAGGTCTTCCTTGGAAAAAAACCTGTGCAAATGAAGGGCTCTCAACTACATTTATGTTGCTTGTTGTTCTCCTTGAAGTAATGTTTTTTCTTTGTCCTCCAAAAAAATTATCTTAAATAAATGTATTTAATGTTTGATATGATTTTTTCTAGTTCTAGTTCTAATACTTATAAGCAGTAAAAATGTTGTATATAAAAATATATATTTACATTTTTATTTTTGGTTTTCTGGAATAAAAGTTATTACAATTATTATTTGTACCCGAATCCTCAAAACAACATAAATATATTACATATTTTGAAAAATATTATATTTTATAATGCATCATTTAATTAGAGATTTTTTTCAAAGACCAGTGAGTGAGAATTATTTATTATAAATAGGAAACACTTTTCAGTTTCCAATCATTTCCTGCTTTTTTTTATAGATATAAGTACCAAGAAGTCTTCTTAATGAAAGTAAGAAAAAAAATGGAGTTTGGTTATAGCAACGCTAATAGTTGAAACTTTTTCTGACTTATATGCTACATATCACACAATAATCTATCATCTAATTATTTTATATATTTCAACTCAACTAAGGTCTTCTTCATTTTACTAAAAGTCTCCTAATTTGAAAGAGGCTTTCAAGTCTTGTAACTTCTGTTTCTGCTTACTGCTAAGTAAATTAAAAAAAAAGTTTTCTCAAGACTTTCCAGGGATAATTATTTATTAATTATATGAATTACTTAGTTAAAGGCAAATGTCTATGTAGTTAAAAAGTATCAACACAAGTCTTATAAAATTGCAAATGAGAAGAATATTTTAGAAATTTTATTACACTTTTACAATAATTCAGAGACAAATAATAAAAAGGTTTGGCTATTAAACAAAAACCGTTGTCACCTATAACACTCACTTTATAATACATCTGAATTCCAACATCCAAAATTATCTCATTTCAAATGCCATACTTTTCTTTTTACAGAAATGCATGTAATGCATATAAGGTAAGATATTAAACTTTACTATTAGTTTAACATATCCTTACTAAAAGGGCCTTCTCAGATATCAAATTTTACACTATGCCTTATTTGATGTCCTTGACCTTTTTATACCCCAATGTGTAAGATTTGGAATGGTTATTTTATTTTTTATTCAAAGGATTTGTAAAAAGTTAGATAGAGAAGGAAAACTCATATGAATTCAAACTGCAAGCATATTCTGAAGCAGAACAATTCTGGGAAAGAGTACACATCATAATCTCAGATCTGGGATGGAAAATTTGTCCAATCTCCTCCTGGAAGTTCCCTCTATCCATTTTGAATGTTTCTATCTTATTTCCTTTGCACTGCTAATTTGGGTGGTAAGCTTAAGCAAAACAAACCCTGAACTCTCAGCCATCTCTCTCTCAAATCTTCATATTGACACAACTCATTTGGCTTTGGCCTTGGTTAGTATATGTGTATCTTTTACTTATGTAATATACATAACTGGGAGAAAAATCCCCAAGTATAAAAGAATTAGTTTAGTATTTATTTTCAATAACTTTAAAAATGTATGTAAACACATGGCCATTTGTACAAACAAATATGCATTAGACCAGCATTTCTCAAATTTTAATTTACATAAAATTTGCTGGAGTTAAAATTTAGGTTTTGATTCCATAGGTCTGTGACGGGAGCTGAGATTCTGCAATTTTAACAAGCACTGAGGTGATGCTGATTAGCAACTGGTTCACAGACTATACAATTAGTAACGAGACACAAGATGATATGTATATATGTATGTGTATAAATATGTGTGTGTGCACGTGTATGTGTGCGTGGATGTAGTACATATTCGATGTTGCCAGATCCATGTATATCATACACCTGTTTGTTGTGAAACAAAAAATTCCATTTATGACACTCTGCTTTCTATGTGCAGAAGAAATAAGGCAGATTTTAATCTAAGATCTAATGAGAGAGTTAAAATGACAATTAGATCAGTTTATTGCACTTCTCCACCCAAGAAGATATCTAATGGTGGGTTCTTTTCTATCTTCATAGCAAATCAGTTTTCTTATATAATCAATTTCTTTAATGATTCTTGCAAGCTAGATTATATCATGAAGCTAACTTTATAGATATAAAGCATAATTCTCAACTCTATCAGATTCAGCAACCCCATTTTGTAACAAGTATGTTCTAATATTCTCTTTTTTATTCTGAACTGAAAAAAAAAACTAAAGTAAAACCTCAGGTGTAATTAACATAATCAACAAAATGTCCTAATGCAAGTAAATTTTAGAATTCAATGGAAATAGTTATGCACCACACACACACACACACACACACACAGATTGTAAATTCTTGAGCATGTCCATACTTGAAAGTGTAATGAAGTAGACAGCGATTTTTGCATCTGTATGTAAGATCACCTCCAGTAATGGAACTATTAGAAGCATAATGATGAAGTTCATTGAATCATTAGATCCAAAAACATGGAAAAGAAACTTTGTTATCAGTGATGCGATTTTCTGAAATGTGTACAATTTTACAATTTTCCAAATAAAACAAGGTAAAATCTTTACATTGATTTAGATTTCCAGGAGTTACATTGCTTGAAGAAAAGCTAATATATCTTAAACTGTTAAAATTCAGCTTATATAGTAGTGATTTTAGTTAAATACAAAACGCTATTGAGATCTTGAGTCATATAATCATAAACATACTTCTTTACTTACTTGAATATAAGAGGGACATTTGAAAGTATCTTCAGTTCAGAGCTATTCTTTTTGTTTTTTTTTAAATAAGAAATCTAGCATCCTTGGACTCTAACCCATGAGTGTCAGCAGGATAACTTGCCATTTTCTGTGACAACCAAGAAAAACAAGTTTCTAATGCACTCTGTGATTGGGTACCACCCTACTGAAAACAACTAATTTAGAATATTTTTGAATGACTTATATGAGAATTCACACACTTGACTCTACATATATTATTTAGTTTCATATTACTTCTTTTGTTCATGACATCACTTTGATGTCATCAAAGACTTTTCTACTTCTCCATTCGAAATGTTCTTTCTTGGAAATACCATTGCTTAACGAACCTGACTTAATCTTGATGAATTTTTTTTCCTGTTTTAATTTATGCAGTGGCTTTTTCTGATTCTTCTTATATTCATTTTGGACATAGCCATTCTCTTTCATTGGATCTTTTCTTTCTACCTGTCTACTTAATGAAGATTGGTATTTCCTAATATGTTTAGCAACTCTCCTTTTTTTCTCTGTCTCTCTCTGTCTCTCTCATTCTCTCTCTTCCTTCCTCTCATTGATCATATTCACTTCCATGCTTCTGACACCTAGACAAATTAGAAAATCATATAGAGTTGAATTAACAAGTACTTTTAATACAAATAAACAAGGATCATAACTTTGCAACTGATTTTTAATTCCTGTAATTGGATTTTTATGTTATTTTGCTTTGCTCACTTCAGCAAATAAAATGAGGTGAGAATTAAATAGAATCAGAAAAAAAGAAAGTAATTCTCCACTTTTAAATTTTAGAAGAAGGTTTAGGAAAAACTGCTAAGGTCTAAAATTTTATATAGATTTATTTTGAGAAAAACTGAAATACATGTTCATATCTCACTAGCCTTTGTATCTCACACACTTTGAATACACGCAAAAAAGATTTGTTATAGATTGATTTGATGTTAAATAGAGGATTGAGAAAGGTTTAAAGTGCACACATCTAGTGATAATGTTATTTTTTTTTAATTCATACCTTCGGAAATTGAAACAAAAATTATCGGCACATTTGCTATCTTCTAAGGCAAGTCATTTTTGTATGAAAGCATTGTGAGGTGCAATTTAAATATTAACTTTTCTCTTAAAATATATGTAAATAAGGTTTTCTGAGTCTGTCATGTTGGAATGAACTTCATATTGGAAAGAAGCAATTCCAACAATTTCTTCCTAAGCCATGTTACAAAATAATGTAGAAAACTCTTAGGACTCATATAAAAATATGATCTCAAATGCAGACTAAGTTTCAAAAGATAACTTTACTCCAGGCACATTTTACTTTCTCATTACATAACTTAAGAAAAAATTTCAGGGAACAATTTTGTTGTATGAATTGAGCAAGATCCTTAGAAAGGACCAACGCTTTAATTCTAGACACATGTCACACAGCATCAAAAGACTAAAGAACACTCACTCCTTTTTTTGTTGTTCATGGTAATAACGTTTTTCAAAATTAATTTAAAAATTATCTTTTTACATTATCTTACCAATTTCAATTTAAATGAAAGGAAATATCTCATCTACACAATATAAATATATACATTAAAGGCAGTATTATTTATTGAAAAAAGTGAAAACATGGTTGGATAGTCTCTCTAACAATAAAATGTTGTCAGTGATTTGTTTCATCTCTAAAGTGACCTTATTAAAGAACAAATGGGATATAAGGTATTATAAGCATATTTGCATTTTTAAACTTGAACTACTTTAGTTCATGATGCATGATTGCCTTATATACAATAGTAAGTTTTACTAGATGATGTAACGGGAAATAACTCATCACGAAACTTAAAAAATAATTCTAAATGTATATTCCTGTTTTAGCAAGTTAACTGCATAAATTATTAAAATAAATCTATATACATAATGCTTCATTTTAGATTATTTATGACATATTAATTTATGTAATTAGTTTAGCAAATAAAAATTCCCTGTTCTCCCTACTCCCTTTTCAGTCCTGTAAGGTTTACCTCCAGATTCATTCCTGTTGTTGTCTGTGTCCTTGAAATCTACCTCTCAAGCTGCCTCATGCAGTTGCTACAGCTTAGATTTTCGAGACAGAACTTACGTTAGCCTGCCAGGGCCTAATTCATAAAATATTTCTAACACCACAGATTAGTTCTGAGCCATTTTAAAGCTTCAGAAAGTCTATACCATAAAGGATGCTCCTTTTCATTCCAAATCTATTTGCATTTTATTTGTGCCTCAAAGGAGGAACAATCCAAACTGATTAGAATCCGCAGACACTGTGCATAATGAAAAATTAATTGCATCAATCTTTTCACTGTAGTGGTCTTAACAACTCATTTTCAACTGGTCATTTTTGCACCTGCTCACCAGGGCCCAGGCAGCTGAGGCGAGCATAACTGTGACATTTGCAGAATATCAATGAAGCTAAGGTCACCAGTATATCATGCAAGTGAGAGCTGAGAATCCTGAAAGAGATGTAAGCTGTTTGGATGAGCTAGAACTATTATGTGACAGTGGAGGGCAAATGCATGCTATGACAATCCATATATGCACGGTTTGAATTAACAAAACAGAAAGGAAAAGAGAAAGCCTAAATAACCAACAACAAAGGTGAGGGTAGTGCTACTTCATTGGAGATGGAGCATAATGTGCTGCTGACAGTGGTGGTAAATCAACAATTGCACGTTAACATCATCATAGGCAATTTAATATGGCAGGTGGCGACAGTAGTTCAATGCATATGCGTGAAAATGAGGGGTTTGATTTTGAAATAGGATTGTAAGTCACCATACTTTGTAAAATACACATTTCAGTCTTATTCATTTAACAATACTCTTCATGTTCTTATTGATAAAGATATACAACAAATTGCTCCTCATTGTATAAAGTTTTATACTTTAAGCAAACTCTTACACCTACAGGTTTTCAATAATTTCTTAACTAGATTTCTTATAGGTTTCTAGGTCTTCATGCCAAAATAATCAGCAAGTTGTCTAAATTTTCTTGGTTTTAACATCTAAATAAAGAAATGCAAGGCAGTCTCCAAGATGAGATTAATTTCTATCATTTACTACAATTCCATAGGATCTTATTAGTCAAAGTGAGGTCCACTAACCAATCACCCAGAAGCTAGTTAGAAATGAAGGATCTTGGGCTCAGACTGGGATTTACTGAATTAAAATTTGTATTAGTTTTATTGTAATGTAAATTGCACCTCAATAAAGACTTTATCATTAAAAAATTTTCATTTTAGCACAATTCCTAGGATATCTAAAGCAATGCTTCTCATACACATAACTAGAGCCTGATAAAGCCCAGATTCCTAGGGCCACCTCCAGACATTCTGTTCAATAAATCTATAGTGGGGCCAAGTAATTTGCATACCTGACAAGCTCCCATATAATGCTGATATATTGGTCTATGAATCACACTGTGAATTGCATTTTCTTTCTTTCTTTTTTTCTGAGACAGAGATTTGCTCTTATTGCCCAGGCTGAAGTGCAATGGCGTGATCTCGGCTCACCGCAACTTCTGCCTCCTGGGTTCAAGAGATTCTCCTGCCTCAGCCACCCAATAGCTGGGATTACAGGCATGCGCCATCGTGCCTGGCTAATTTTTTTATTTTTGGTAGAGACGGGCTTTTTCCATGTTGGTCAGGCTGGTCTCGAACTCCCAGCCTCAGGTGATCCACCCGCCTCAGCCTCCCAAGAATTGCATTTTTTAAAGCAAAATTATAAGTAAAAATAGCATCTCATTTTGGTTATTTTTCTTCAATGTTCAGAATATGTAACAATAATGACATTTTGTTGGTTAAAATATGTCATACAAAAAAAGAAACAGACCTACTCTTTTTAATAATCTTTACTGTAGCAATTGTTATCTACCTAATGTTGAAAAACTTCAGTGAAGAAATTTTATATTTTATAGAAAAGTTTCCAAATTTTAACTTTT
This sequence comes from Pan paniscus, assembly GCF_029289425.2. Lineage (NCBI taxonomy): Eukaryota > Metazoa > Chordata > Mammalia > Primates > Hominidae > Pan > Pan paniscus. The sequence continues at coordinate 65,070,833 of NC_073252.2, read as the reverse complement.
AGGCTTTTACAGTAACAGAGGGAGAGAAACATCTTTCCTATAACTTATGAAAACCTGAGGTATGGGGCAAGGGAAGGGAATTTCAGTGGGGGAACTGTCACTGTAACTCTGAATGGTTATTTAAGAAAAAGCTTGTGAGAAGATGGAATATGGGACTAAAAAAGCAGGAATTCAACTTTGATAGAGAAAGATTTTAGTTTTAAAGTATGAAAAACTAGATGTAAAAGGTTGACCTAAGAAACTACATTATTTTGAAAAATATTGTTCTACATTGTAGAATTTTATTCTCATTAGTAAGATATAAATGTGTGGCTAATTTAAAAATACCTAGACCAGGCTGGGCACGGTGGCTCATACCTGTAATCTCAGCACTTTGGGAGGCCGAGGTGGGTGGATCATGAGGTCAGGAGATCGAGACCATCCTGGCTAACATGGTGAAACCCTGTCTCTACTTAAAAATACAAAATATTAGCTGGACGTGTTGGCAGGTGCTTGTAGTCCCATCTACTCAGGAAGCTGAGGCAGCAGAATGGTATGAACCTGGGATGTGGAGCTTGCAGTGAGCCAAGATTACGCCACTGCACTCCAGTCTGGGCGACAGAGCGAGACTCCATCTCAAATAAATAAATAAATAAATACATAAATAAATAAATACATAAAATAAATAAAAAATACCTAAATGAGTGAGAACATAGAATTGGCTCTGAATACCTATCTACCTGGTATGAAAAATGGTTGACAATGTTTACAGAATCATTACTAAGGAAAGGAACTTACAGTTACTCAATTTGCAACACACTTTAGGTCTCTGGGACACTTCTCTTCTGTTTCATACTTTCTTTTGAGATTTTTTTCAGATATTTTGTCATAAATTTCATGCCAAAGACAATTCTAACATATGTAAATAGTTCATCGTATGTGTAAAAAGAATTAAATTGCACCAGTAATGCAAATCATCCCAGATATTCTGTTTATTTACTTATCTGTATTACTTTATTTCTGAAATATAACTGGCATTGATTACAATGACTCCAATATTCCCTACGCTATTCACTGGGATGAGTGGTACAGGATTTATCATAGCATAAAAAATGCAGGGAGAGGCTTCCAAGATGGCCGAATAGGAACAGCTCCGGTCTGCAGCTCTCAGTGAGATCGATGAAGATGACAGGTGATTTCTGCATTTCCAACTGAGGTATTTGGTTCATCTCATTAGGGCTAGTTGGACAGTGGGTGCAGCCCACAGAGGGCGAGCTGAAGCAGGGCAGGGTGTCACCTCACCCCTGATGCACGAGGGGTCAGGGAATTTCCCTTTCCTAGCCAAGGGAAGCCGTGAAGTCTGAACCTGGAGGAATGGTACACTTCTACCCAAATACTGCGCTTTTCCCACAGCCTTCGCAACCGGCAGACCAGGAAATTCCCTCCTGTGCCTGGCTCAGTGGGCCACACGCACATGGAGGCTTGTTCGTGCTAGTGCAGCAGTCTGAGATTGACCTGCAATGCTGCAGTTTGGCAGGGGGAAGGGCGTCTGCCATTGCTGACGCTTAAGTAGGTGGTTTTGTGCTTACAGTGTAAAGAGGCCAGGAAGTTTGAACTGGGCGGAGCCCACTGCAGCTCAGCAAGGCCTACTGCCTCTCTAGATTCCAGCTCTCTGGGCAGGGCATATCAAACAAAAGGCAGCAGACAGCTTCGGCAGAGCTAAATGTCCCTGTCTGACAGCTCTGAAGAGAGCAGTGGTTCTCCCAGCATGGTGTTTGACCTCTGAGAATGGACAGACTGCCTCCTCAAGTGGGTCCCTGACCCATGTATAGCCTGACTGGTAGACACCTCCCAGTAGGGGACAACAGACCCCTCATACAGGTGGGTGCCCCTCTGGGATGAAGCTTTCAGAGGAAAGATGAGGCAGCAATATTTGCTGTTCTGCAGCCTCCACTGGTGATACCCAGGCAAACAGAGTCTGGAGTGGACCTCCAGCAAACACCAACAGACCTGCAGCTGAGGGGCCAAATTATTAGAGGGAAAACTAATAAACAGAAAGCAATAGCATCAACATCAACAAAAAGCACATCCACAGCAAAACCCCATCTGTAGGTCACCAACATAAAACAGCAAAGGTAGATAAAGACACAAAGATAGGGAGAAATCAGAGCAAAAAAGGAGAAAATTCCAAAAACCAGAGCACCTCTTCTCCTCCAAAGGATCACAGCTCCTCACCAGCAAGGGAACAAAACTGGACGGAGAATGAGTTTGATGAGTTGACAGAAGTAGGCTTCAGAATGTCAGTAATAACAAACTTCTCCAAGCTAAAGGACCATGTTCTAACCTATTGCAAGGAAGCTAAAAACCTTGAGAAAAAGGTTAGGCAAATGGCTAACTAGAATAAACAGTGTAGAGAAGACCTTAAATGACCTGATGGAGCTGAAAACCACAGCATGAGAGCTTTGTGATGTATGCACAAGCTTTAATAGCTGATTTGATCAAGTGGAAGAAAGGATATCAGTGCTTGAAGATGAAATTAATGAAATAAAGTGAGAAGACAGGATTAGAGAAAAAAGAGTGAAAAGAAACAAATAAAGCCTCAAAGAAATATGGGACTATGTGAAAAGGCCAAATCTATGTCCGATTGGTGTTCCTGAAAGTGACAGGGAGAATGGATCCAAGTTAGAGAACACTCTTCAGGATATTATCCAGGAGAACTTCCCCAACCTAGCAAGGCAGGCCAACATTCAAATTCAGGAAATACAGAGAACACCACAGAGATACTCCATGAGAAGAGTAACCCCAAGAAATATAATTGTCAGATTCACCAAGGTTGAAATGAAGGAAAAAATGTTAAGGGCAGCCAGAGAGAAAGGTCGGGTTACCCACAAAGGGAAGCCCATCAGACTAAAAGCAGATCTCTCGACAGAAACCCTATAAGCCAGAAAAGAGTGGGGGCCAATATTCAACATTCTTAAAGAAATGAATTTTCAACCCAGAATTTCATATCCAGCCAAACTAAGCTTCATAAGTGAAGGAGAAATAAAATCCTTTACAGACAAGCAAATGCTGACAGATTTTGTCACCACCAGGCCTGCCTTGCAAGAGCTCCTGAAGGAAGCACTAAACATGGAAAAGAACAACCAGTACCAGCCACTGCAAAAACATGCCAAATTGTAAAGATCATCGATGCTGTGAAGAAACTGCATCAATTAACAGCTAATATCATAATGACAGGATCAAATTCACACATAACAATATTAACCTTAAATGTAAATGGACTAAATGCCCCAATTAAAAGAAACAGACTAGCAAATTGGATAAAGAGTCAAGACCCATTGCTGTGCTCTATTCAGGAGACTCATCTCATGTGCAAAGACACAATAGGCTCAAAATAAAGGGATGGAGGAAGACCTAAAAAGCAAATGAAAAGCAAAAAAATCGAGTTGCAATCCTAGTCTCTGATAAAACAGACTTTAAACCAACAAAGATCAAAAGAGACAAAGAAGGCCATTACACAGTGGTAAATGGATCAATTCAACAAGAAGAGTTATCCTAAATATATATACACTCAAAACAGGAGCACCCAGATTCATAAAGCAACTCCTTAGAGACCTGCAAAGAGACTTAGATTCCAACACAATATTAATGGGAGACTTTAACACCCTACTGTAAGTATTAGACAGGTCAATGAGACAGAAGGTTAACAAGGATATCCAGGACTTGAATTCAGCTATGGACCAAGTAGTCCTAATAGACATCTACAGAACTCTCCACCCCAAATCAACATAATATACATTCTTCTCAGCACCACATCACACTTATTCTAAAATTGACCACATAATTGGAAGTAAAACACTCCTCAGCAAATGCAAAAAAACAGAAATCACAACAAACTGTCTCTCAGACAACAGTGCAATCAAATTAAAACTCAGGATTTAGAAACTCACTCAAAATCACACAACTACATGGAAACTGAACAACCTGCTCCTGAATGACTACTGGGTAAATAACGAAATGAAGGCAGAAATAAAGATGCTCTTTGAAACCAATGAGAACAAAAACACAACGTATCAGAATCTCTGGGAAACATTTAAAGCAGTGTGTAGAGGGAAATTTATAGCACTAAATGCCCACAAGAGGAAAGACCTAAAATTGACACCCTAACATCACAATTAAAGGAACTAGAGAAGCAAGAGCAAACACATTCAAAAGCTAGCTGAAGGCAAGAAATAACCAAGATCAGAGCAGAACTGAAGGATACAGAGACACGAAACACTCTTCAAAAAATCAATGATTCCAGGATCTGGTTTTTTAATAAGATCAGCAAAATATATAGACCACTAGCAAGAATAATAAACAAGAAAAGAGAGAAGAATCAAATTGTTGCCACAAAAAATGATAAAGGGGATATCACCACAGATCCCACAAAAATACAAACTACCATCAGAAAACACTATAAACACCTCTATGCAAATAAACTAGAAAATCTAGCAGAAATGGATAAATTCTTGGACACATATACCCTCTCAAGACTAAACCAGGGAGAAGTTGAATCTCTGAATAGACCAGTAACAGGTTCTGAGATTGAGGCAATAATTAATAGCCTACCAACCAAAAAAGTACAGGACCAGATGAATTCACAGCCAAATTCTACCAGAGGTACAAAGAGGACCTGGTACCTGTCCTTCTGAAACTATTCAAATCAATAGAAAAACAGGGACTCTTCCCTAAGTCACTTTATAAGGCCAGCATCATCTTGATACCAAAGCCTGGTAGAGACCTAACAAAAAAAGAGAATTTAAGGCCAATATCCGTGATGAACATTGATGTGAAAATCCTCAATAAAATACTGGCAAACTGAATCCAGCAGCACATCAAAAACTTATCCACCACAATCAAGTCGGCTTCATCCCTGGGATACAAGCCTGGTTCAACATACACAAATCAATAAACGGCAATAAACATAATCCATCGCATAAACAGAACCAATGACAAAAACCATATGATTATCTCAATAGATGCAGAAAAGTCCTTCAACAAAATTCAACAGCCCTTCATGCTAAAAACCCTCAATAAACTAGGTATTGATGGAATGTATCTCAAAATAATAAGAGCTATCTATGACAAACCCACAGCCAATATCCTACTGAATGGGCAAAAACTAGAAGCATTTCTTTTGAAATCTGGCACAAGACAGGGATGCCCTCTCTCACCACTCCTATTCAACATAGTGTTGGAAGTTCTGGCCAGGGCAATCAGACAAGAGAAAGAAATAAAGGGCATTCAATTAGGAAACGAGGAAGTCAAATTGTCTCTGTTTGCAGATGCCATGATTGTACATTTAGAAAACCCCATTGTTTCAGCACAAAATCTCCTTAAGCTGATAAGCAACTTCAGCAAGGTCTCAGGATACAAAATCAATGTGCAAATATCACAGGCATTCCTATACACCAATACCAGACAAACAGAGAGCCAAATAATGAGTGAACTCCCATTCACAATTACTACAAAGAGAATAAAATACCTAGGAATCCAACTTAAAAGGGATATGAAGGACCTCTTCAAGGAGAACTACAAACCACTGTGCAACTAAATAAAAGAGGACATAAACAAATGGAAGAACATTCCATGCTCATGGATAGGAAGAATCAATATCGTGAAAATGGCCATACTGCCCAAGGTAATTTATAGATTCAATGCCATCCTCATCAAGCTACCAATGACTTTCTTCACAGAATTGGAAAAAAAACTACTTTAAATTTCATGTGGAACCAAAAAAGAACCTGCATAGCCAAGACAATCCTAAGCCAAAAGAACAAAGCTGGAGGCATCATGTTACCTGACTTCAAACTATACTACAAGGCTGCAGTAACCAAAACAGCATGACACCGGTACCAAAACAGATGTATAGACAAATGGAACAGAACGAAGTCCTCAGAAATAACACCACACATCTACAGTCATCTGATCTTTGACACACCTGACAAAAACAAGCAATGGGGAAAGGATTCTCTATTTAATAAGTGATGCAGGGAAAACTGGCTAGCCATATGTAGAAAGCTGAAACTGGATTGCTTCCTTAAACCTTATACGAAAATTAACTCAAGATGGATTAAAGACTTAAATCTAAGATCTAAAACCATAAAAACCTTAGAAGAAAACTTGGGCAATACCATTCAGGGCATAGGAATGGACAAAGACTTCCTGACTAAAACACCAAAAGCAACAGCAACAAAAACCAAAATTGGCAAATGGTATCTAACTAAACTAAAGAGCTTCTGCACAGCAAAAGAAACTATAATCAGAGTGAACAGACAACCTACAGAAGGAGAGAAAATTTTTGCAATCTACCCATCTAACAAAGCGCTAATATCCAGAATCTAAAAAGAGCTTAAACAAATTTACAAGAAACAAACAAACAACCCCACCAAAAAGTGGGCAAAGGATATGAACAGACACTTCTCAAAAGAAGACATTTATGTAGCCAACAGACATATGAAAAAATGCTCATCATCACTGGTCATCAGAAAAATGCAAATCAAAACCACAATGAGATACCATCTCATGCCAGTTAGAATGGCAATCATTAAGAAGTCAGGAAACAACAGACGCTGGAGAAGAAGTGGAGAAATAGGAACGCTTTTACATTGTTGGTGGGTGTGTAAATTAGTTCAACCATTGTGGAAGACTTTGTGGCAATTCCTCAAGGATCTAGGAGTAGAAATACTATTTGACCCAGCGATCCCATTACAGGATATATACCCAAAGGATTATAAATCATGCTATTATAAACACACATGCACACCTATGTTTATTGTGGCACTGTTCACAATAGCAATGACTTGGAACTAACCCAAATATCCATCAATGATAGACTGGATTAAGAAAATGTGGCATAGGGCCAGGCACGGTGGCTCACGCCTGTAATCCCAGCACTTTGGGAGGTCGAGGCGGGCGGATCACCTGAGGTCAGGAGTTCGAGAACAGTCTGACTAACATGGAGAAACCCCATCTCTACAAAATTAGCTGGGCGTGGTGGCGCATGCCTGTAATCCCAGCTACTTGGGAGGCTGAGGCAGGAGAATCACTTGAACTTGGGAGGCAGAGGTTGCGGTGAGCTGAGATCATGCCATTGCACTCCAGCCTGGACAACAAGAGCAAAACTCCATCTCAAAAAAAAAAAAAGAAAATGTGGCACATATACACCATGGAATACTATGCAGCCATAAAGAAGAATGAGTTCTTGCCTTTTGCAGGGACTCAGATGAAGTGGGAAACCATCATTCTCAGCAAACTATCAATCCTATTACAAGGACAGAAAACCAAACACTGCATGTTCTCACTCATAATTGGGAGTTGAACAATGAGAACGCATGGACACAGGGCGGGGAATATCACACGTCGGGGCCTGTCGGGGGTTGGGGGCTGGTGGAGGGATAGCATTAGGAGAAATACCTAATGTAGATGTCAGTTGATGGGTGCAGCAAACCAACATGGCACATATATACCTATGTAACAAACCTGCACATTGTGCACATGTACCCTAGAACTTAAAGTACACTAATAAAAAAATGCACACTTAGTTTCATAGCCAGATACTGGAATTTTACTCATATATTATTTATCAATAATTTTATCACATATGTATACAAATTTATAGAGTTTAGTAAAAATTTTATGTTCCTGAACTTTTTTATTTGCATAATAATAAAGTAAAAAAATTAAGTGAAACCATGATGTTCATACCAATGGAAATTTCTTGAGCTTATTAATTAATAAAAAAAAGGGGCTAAAACAGGCTCAAAGGAGAAGCTGTAGAACATATATCTGTATGAAGGCAATTAGTGATTCTGACATGAATTGCTAATAAGTGAAAAACTGGTTCATATCCTAGAAGGCAACAAAATATAGTATTTGGAGTAATCTTTTTACAGAGGTAAAATAAATTGCATCTCTCCCAGACAAAGTCTATTTATACTTTTATGGACAAGAATTCTTTTCTTTTTCTTTTCTTTTCTTTTTTTTTCTTTTCTTTTCTTTTCTTTTCTTTTCTTTTCTTTTCTTTTTTCTTTTCTCTTCTCTTCTCTTTTCTCTTCTCTCTTCTTCTCTCTTCTCTTTTTCTCTCTTCTTCTCTCTTCTTCTTTCTTTTCTTTTCTTTTCTTCTCTTTTCTTTTCGAGATAGTCTTGCTCTGTTGCCCAGGCTGAGAGTTCAGTGGCGAGATCTCGGCTCACTGCAAGCTCCTCCTCCTGGGTTCAAGTGATTCTTGTGCCTCAGCCTCCCAAGTAGCTGGGATTACAGGCACTCACCACCACATGGCTAATTTTTGTATTTTTAGTAAAGACACGTTTCGCCATGTTGGCCAGGCTGGTCTGAAAATCCTGTCCTCAGGTGATCCACCCTCCTCAGACTCCCAAAGTGCTGGGATTACAGGCATGAACCACTGTGCCCGGCCAATCTTTTCCATTTCTATCAGGAGATTACAGTTACAAAATAGTCTACTAGAAGATAAACAAAGATGCATACCCCTATAGAATTGGGTAACCCTAAAGAGTTTGCTAAACAGCTCCCATAATTTCATTTGGGCATTTTGAAGTCTCCCATATTTCCTAAATATGCCAAAAAATTACTTACTGTTTTTTCCTAACAGTCAAATTTTAATAGAGACTCTCCACCTAAAATTTTATGAAAAAGAATCAAAAGAAAGGGGAAAGATGCACTTTAAAAATAAACACTTTAGGTAGGACTATGCATTGCAAAAATAAACTTTAATATATAAATATGTTTCTTTTCTTGAGAATTTGTCTATCCAGAGTATGTTTTTCTATGAAGAAAGTATATTTTTTGTCTTTCTAGCTTGAAAGTAAACTCTTCAGGGAGGCTAAAAGTAAATAAATAAGATACTTTTAGAAAAAAACTTAATTAGAATTTATCAAGTTAGGATATGCCTGTAGGTGTTGCAAAATTTTCTGAGACAAAAATATTTTAACTATCCATTTGAAAAAACAAATTATACTGATACTATTTATTTATTTTATGAGGTTCCAAATAGAGCTACTAAAATAAGTAATTATACCATTCTCCCATTCATTTTAGAAACAAAACTGAAGTAACAATACATATCACAAAGTTGATAACTCATTACTTCATTTAATGAAAAAATCTAGTTCTCAATTTTTGTTTCATGTTTGTTTTTTTGTTTAGGGGGCAGAAACTCCTAAATTTTCTTTTTTAAATGTTTCTGGGTACATAGTAGGTGTATTATTTGTGGGTTATTTGAGATTTTTTTGATACAGGCATCTAATTCTTAATAATCACATCAGGGTAAATGTGGTATCCATCACCTCAAGCATTTATCCTTTGTATTACAAAAAAACAAATAATGTTCTTTTAGTACATTTTAAAATAATTCAAAGAGGAGGATGTTTTGTTGTTGTTGCTGTTTTTGTTTTCTCCATTGGCAGAAATTTGCTCTAGGACTATGGGTATGCATTTTGTCACCTACATAGCCCTTTTAACTGATCTGGCTCCCTTTGAATGAATGAAGTAAAATCAGGTGAGAATAAATGGATTTTTTTGTTATGTTTTGTTTTGTTTCCTGTGCACCAGTTCAAAGAATACAGCTGAATCATTGCATGATAACCATTGTTATTCTTCTCAAGCAACCCTGAAGTCCAAGGCTTTGAGCCAGTTTCTCTTAAGTTATTATACTTTCAGTCTGGCAAAAAAGAAGAACCACGTGGAAAATTAGAGGTTTAGAGAAATCTTTCAAAAGATGCAATAGAATATGACTTTAGATTAAAAAAAAAATTTCTCTCAGAAAATTCAAGAAAGTGTCACTGTGAAGTACTTTAATCTATTTTCATAAAGGAATGATCTGCATAGGTAGCATATGTCAATATATTTTCCTTTCTAAAATTTAAATACCTAATTTGAATAAACAATCACGATAAGGACTCTAGGGACTAGAGTAGGCCTTGTTTAGGCACATGAACTTGAACATGAGCATCTTCTGCATGGTTATATTCATTTATTCATTTAAATACTTTGTGACGTAGTACATGGGACAATCAACAGAGCATAGCCTCCAAGAAACCAAGAAGGGTTGGAATTTAGAGAACAAGTGGAAAATTAAGCCTGGATTGTAAACAACATTTTTTTTTTTTTTTTGTAATAAGAAACTAGGTGGGGGGTGGTACATGAGCATTCATGAGTTTGCTAACAAAATGCCTAGGGAACTCCAACATACCAGCTTACATTTTCTCTGAAAATTGAAGACATTGTCCTGGTTTAAAACAAAAAAAGCATAAGACTAGTGGAGGAGTTAAAGTAGGCTGACTATCTCAATTCCTGCCTCCTCCAGTCTCCCTACTAGGGTGTTACTCTCTGTTTTCTACTTTAACCATTGTAAGTTTCCACATATCAGCTTTCAAATGTGCATTTTCCAAAGATACTCCTATAGTATAAGTAGACAAGAAAGTCCTAGTACACACAAAAAATATTTGGACAGCCATTCTTGGCAGGGAAGTGACAGAGGAGCCTTCTATATTTCCTCTTGGATTTCATGGTCACTCCAGCCTCTTCTATACCTAATCCGTATGTAAATTACAACAAAACAAAACAATAAAAACTGCCAAATAATTTAGTGAGAGAGGCACAAAACTGATTAATTGCAGTTTGTTTCTTTCTCACTGCTTCATTAATTTATAATCAGTGATTTGACAGAAAAAGTATTTTTAGATATGACATATGCCATTCCTTCATCAAATTTTTCAATGTCAACATTGACCAAAATCTCAGGATTTAAGTCTGTGCAGAGGTTGAAAAGTTCCGCAAATATATCTATTTTACCTCTTCTCTCTGCTCATAGTTGATTCTGTCACAGCTCTTTTTTCCACTTTCTTTTAAGAATCATTGTTCCAAATCTAAAATTTGTTTTGGAGCTTAATTAAATTAAAACACTGTGATCTGTTATTTAAAGGACAAATATATGTCCAGATCATCTTTTGTTGTGTTGGTGCCACTATTGTTATATACACATAATTAGATTCTTAAGTAGTTTCACGAAGACCTTGATAATGTATATGCCCTATTCATTGTCATCATAGTTTGCCAAAACACATATTCACACAGTAGGGATTAATGGTTGCAAAGGAACTATAAAATCTGTTGAGTAACAAATCCACCTTCTAAATGTGTTTCACATCCTGCCTAACTATGGAAACCCTTGATAAAACACAAATGTGTCTGATTGCACAAATTATGGGTTATGTGAAAACTATCACTTAAAGCTACTAGAATAGCTGTCAATACTCTAAAAACAAAGTAGTTCTCTCTTAATTCTCCTTGTGTTTTAAATATTGCTTAAATGATGTTCAATTTTATACATCATATTTTAAAAACAGTTCACATAATGAGCGTGTCTTGCTGATGGTGATTAGGATGACAAATATTCTGAACCACATTATTTAAAAATAGCTAAAGAAACTGGATCAATAAGCCTAGGAAAGAGAAAGCTCGAAGTCCTCTCATATGAGAGGAAGTAGACGCACTTAGTAAAGTTTCAAACTGCAATCCATGGATAAAGATTAAGGAGAAGTGTGTGTGTGTGTGTGTGTGTGTGTGTGTGTGTGTGTGTGTGTTTTAAACTTGGCATACTAAGTGTCTTTCCTCAATTTGAAATTTCCAGAGATAAATTGAGTAGGTGAGTGCTGCCAGTGGGACTGGTCAAGCAGGGTGATGATTAATCTTTTTTGACCAACCTAATTAATACCTGTTCTCTAGACTCAATAAAGACTTTTTTTATTTTATTTTATTTTTTAAAGTCATTCCTGGTCTCCCACTCTGGTTGGATCTTCCTCTTAAATGTATAGTTGTAAAAGTATTCTAACCTCTTTCATATACTGTATGTTTGTTTATATAACTTTCCCCACTAATTTACAGTTATTTAAGTTTAATAACTTGAATGTTAGCATCTACCATAGCAAAATATATGAAGGAACATTCACTGAAATTATTGTTACATTGAGATCTCGAAGAGCACATGAAATAATTATTAATAATCCCAGCACTTTGGGAGGCCAAGGTGGGCAGATCACCTGAGGTCAGGTGTTCGAGACCAGCCTGGCCAACATGGTGAAACCCCATCTCTACCAAAAATGCAAAAAGTAGCCAGGCATAGTGGTGGATGCCTGTAATCCCAGCTACTCAGAAGGCTGAGGCAGGAGAATCACTTGAACCTGGGAGGTGAAGGTTGCAGTGAGCCGAGATCGCGCCATTGCCCTTCAGCCTGGGCCAAAAGTGTGAAACTCCATTCAAATAAAAAAAAATAAAATTATTATTAAGGTTTTATAATGAGCCACCTAATACATTAGCTGGAAACACCTTTTATGTTTTGGCTGGAGGTTATCTCATAAAGTTTATGTTATTCAGGTACTATCACATATATTGATCTTGCCAATTGATCTTACATGGCTTTATCTCTCATTAATGACTCTGAAGAAGATTGTTTCATATAAAAAGAGAAGAAACTTATAGACTGCACAAGCCAATTACTATAGTCTCAGCAAAATGATTTACCTTTAAAATGTACTGGGTAAACACTGACCCTTTTCAAATACCCATACACCTTTTGAATATCTTTAGAAATATGCTAAACTTGTTTGAATAACACTAGCGTTCTCTCATTGATAAATGGCCTTTTGGTTCCCGCACATCACAACGTAATCCTCCGTCAGATATTTATGTAGTACTTAGAAGAAAACCTGTAATTTGAAGCATGGAGGAGGCCAGGAAGGTTAAGGAGCCTATACAGTTCTTTGCTGATAAAAAAATCCCCTCCTTTCTAGTTAAAATCCAGTTTTTATTAAAAAATAAAATCTCGTTATAAACATTGTATCTATGTGTAAATAATAGGAAGTGGGTAAGTGAGGGGCTACACAATCATTTCTAACTTTGTCTTCAAGTTCCTGTCTTTTAAATCTTCAGCCTTCACTTCATATTTTGAAATTATGGTGTTTTGATGTAGCTGCCAACTTGGATGTTCAATAAACTCCAAAATAAACTCTCACAACTATTTCTCCTGTTGTCTTTACGTCTTTGAAAGGCCACCACTCTTATAAGTCTTTTTTGATTCCTCACCTGCTTCTGTTTCTTGCATTTGATCTGTCACCATTGTCTTCACATGGCACGGGTTCACCCTCTTTTGCTCTTTGTCATTGCTATTGCAGACTAAGCCACCATCATCCCTCACTTATTTTACTGCCATGGTCTTCAGACTGAGCTTGAATTCTTCTACTTCTTTTATCCTTTTTTTCTTTTTTTAACAAGCTATATAATTGATTCCATTGATGGTTTCCCAGTGAATTTTTGATAGAAATCTCCGTTTGTTTACCTAACTAAAAACTTCTGCATGATATGACCCTTGCCCACTTACACGACTATATTTCATATTGTTTAAAATAAATGAAACATATGTTTCAAACCTCGCAATTGAACTAGCCATCTGAACCTAATTTTATCAAAATTTCGTATTTTTAAAAACTATAAGTCTCTCTGAAGTGCATAAGCTTTGGACCCACCCAACCTTCTCCATTTAGACTTATCATTTGGTTTCAGTTCAATGTTTACCTATCTAGGAAGAAGTAATTATTTATTTCATATGTTCTTCTCACATTTTCATATAACTAAATACAGCTTATAATTGATTAAATTTTATGTATGTATATTTTATGGTTTTGTTTATTAAATTACAAGATTTGAAATGGCAAGAACAATGATCTGTCTTATCCATTACTCTTGCTTTATCCTGCAAAATACTGCAATCTAAATATTTCTAGATGAATTAACGAATGATAAGAACAACATATGTAGGATTTTGTGTGTAAACCTTTGAGTTTATAACAAATTTCCCTTACCTTTTTACTCTTCTAGATCTTTACAGAAGAAAAGAAAATAAATAACTTAAAAATATTAGTTCACGTCATTTGAAAAAGGCTTGGTCATCTATGTGCAGATAAAGTAAACAGAGAACCCATTTGCCCATCTTTTAACAATCGTATCATTCAATATTCTAAAAACATGGTTACTTAGAGTTTGGCTGAAAGGTCCAAATATTACCCTAAGTAGTATGAGAATAAATGAACACATAGACGGAGAAATCACTCAACCAAAACACTCACGATGTTCTGTAAAGGGCATGTATTTCATGAAATAAAATAACTGTGTGAGGACTGATTTCATTTTCCTGTGACTGAACAAAACAATTTTAACTTTGAAACCCAATACTGCCTGTGATAAAAACTTAATTTCCAAAAATTTGATTTTTTACTTCTTTTCTCTCTCTCTCTTTTTTTTTTTCTTGAGACAGTCTCACTTCAACACCCAGGCTGGAGTGCAGTGGTGCTATCTTGGCTCACTTCAACTTCTGTTTCCCAGGTTCCAGCGATTCTCATCCTTCAGCCTCCCAAGTAGCTGGAATTACAGGCAGGCACCACCATGCGTGTCTAATTTTTTTTTTTTTTTTTTTTTTTCAGTAGAAAAGGGATTTTGCAATGTTGGCCAGGCTGGTCTCAAACTCCTGACCTCAGGTGATCCACCCGCTTCTGCCTCCCAAAGTGCTGGGATTATAGGCGTGAACCATTGTGCCCGGCCTTTCTTCTTTTAAAGCAAGTTAATGCCCATTTAATGTATGCAGTGCTCTTGTGTTTCGAGGCTTTCTGATCATCTGTTAATGCCGGTATCCTCTGAGTAGAATGACGTCCTATCTGGTCCTATCCATTCTACTATGTGGTTTTTGGCTACCAATATATGAGATCACAGCTGCATATTCTTTTTACTCTTCACCAGTGCTCTCCAGTATTGCCGCTATTTGAGCTATTGCCAAGCATCACTTAGGTTCAAAAACAAACTTTTAACACTCCCAGTTGGCCTTTGTGGAGATGTTTAATGTTGTTTCCCATTGTTTTGCTACACATGGGTTGCGGTAGTAAATGTAACTCCTCCCTTAATGTCCCTGGCAGATATTTCTTCTAGTCTCTCTTCGTACTATTTGCAGAGAAATTGTAGGAACCTACTGGTCCATCGGGCTCCTCCAGGTCACAATGAACAAGTCTTTCATGGTTCTCAAATCCTCAAATCTATTTGTTATTCACCTGCAGAAAATGCAGCTGAGGCAATAGTTGTTTTCCCTATGGAAGTACTTCTCACTTCCATCAGTCCAGGGAATTTTTGCTAGTCTTTGAGTGAAGTACTGTTTAGCTACCAATTGCATACTCTCTACATCCTCTGGGAAAAAAAGTAAAGCCCCAAACATGGGAATAATATTCAAAAAAATTTATTGGGTGTTGTTTGCTCAGAATTTTAAGAATTTGAAATGCAAAAGCCAATGTTTATATCTGATATGCAGTTCTGCATTCATTCTGAAGCATCTCTATTCTGAAACATGAAAACATAATGTCTAATTACCCAATTAAGCAAAATAATATCAAAAATACCAAAAGAGATGGGAAAAGATTAATATGTGGTCTACTACAAAAATGATCATAAATGATTCTTAACATTTTCAGAAGGAAAAAAAAAACACAAACTAATCTAAGTCTTATCTTGTCTTATCAACAGAATAGATCTCCCCCAACCCTTTTTTCTCACTGTCTCTAAAATTGACCACACAAGTTGTTCAGCAAGACTTTTCTAATGGAAATGAATCATTACTTTGTATAACAGGTATTAAAATTGCCTTAAGGATTCTTTAAGCACCAGGACTCCTAAAATACAAGCTTAATTCTAAGGTCTACAAATGTAAATCTTACTAATTTTTCTGAAATAATTTATTATATTCCAGAATATTTTAAGTCCCAGACCCATGGCCTATTTGAATTTACAAGCTATAATTAGTAATTTGCTAGAGAAAGTCATTGAGTAGAAATGATTGAATCTTTTGCCTACATCAACACTGGGAAAAGGCCACATTGGAATGAGGAAAGATATGTTAGTTTCTCCAGTTATTAATTTATCCACAAGTTGACATGCTGCTTCTCTCAACTATGCCAATTGTTTTAGTTCAAAGCCTCCCTGACTATCCAAGTTCTTGGTCCTTTACTTTTCATCTTCATCTAAACAATTTTTCAACTTGGCTTATATTGAGAAAATTCAATATTTCTGACCTGAACCATCATTTTGGGGAAATTAAATTGTGTGTGTGAGTGTGTATGTGTATATATGTATATACATATGAAGTTTCATTTATGTATATATGTCTATACATACATTTTTTGTGTGTGTGTGTGTGTATATATATATATATATATATATGTACCTTGGAGAATACTTATTAACTTCACATCAAATATACGAGAAAACAGCTTTTCATCTTTTATTACTTTTAAGAAAGAAACTGGGCATTCACATCAAGAGTTCTAGAAGTGAATCAAAGGAACAAAATAAAATAGGTATGCAAGCTTCCAAAAATGAAACCATGCAGCTGTGCACCATATGTCTATCTGAAATAAGCCAATTGTATGTCGTGAGAAAAGAAGGGAAGTACAATCTGGCTAAACCAAATGAATTTTCTTAACCAGTAAAAATCACCTTGTCCAAGTGATAAAAGTCACTCAAAGAGCTGGACCAACATTGATTGGATCAGACAATTAATTTGTCATGATCTTATGTTGACATAATTCAATTGATTTTTTGTGGCCTACATTCAAAAGTTTGGAAACACACAAATATGAGTTGTTAAAGCACAGTTCTCTAGGAGTTATGAATATAATTTTTTCAGCTTATGAATTATAATTTTAGAATTCATTATCATTTTTTCCAGATGGATAGACATATGAACTCTGTATCTTTGAAAATTTAATCAAAGTCATACATTATTTTGATTGTTTTCACTGTAAATTATGTATTCTTAATCGGTAAAAAGATATTAGATAACAAAATATACTAGATAACAAATTATTTAATATTGATTTACCAGTTCATACATAAGACTTCCTAAGATGAAACATCAAAAACATCCATCCTGAACCAAATACTTTGTTATTTTCACATTTAACTTGGGATCTTAAAAAGGAAAGAAAAAAAAGATGAGGAAACTGTTGGTACATGTTCCTCTGGTTATGTCTTTTGTGTTTGACAAAACTTTATGACCAACTTGTTCACACACATAGGACTTTTGTGTTCTATCTCCCCAGACCACCTGCATACTACAACTTAAGAAGGATTTTATTAATAGACACTTCCTATAGGAAATTTAGCTCATTCTTTGCATGTATGGATCAAAAGGAAATAATAAAAATTGCATCAATTTACCATTAGAAATAATGAGAGTTCCATAACATGGGTAGATATAAGATACAATGTTGTAAACAGAAACTTTATTTTGTAACAATAAAAAAATTAAAATTTTTATAATATTTTACTCACAATTGCAACAAACATACACATATAAACATAACAAGACATATTTGATATTCTTGTAAGAAAAAAATCAACTTTACTCAAGGATATTACAATAACTGAAATAAAATAAACATACAAGTTTATGATTAGAAGTTTCAATATTGAAATGATATTTATTTTACACAAATTAATCTATTGATTCAAAGATATCTAGTCAAAATCTCAATATGACTTCTTAAAGGAAAATTATTATTGGCTTTAAAACTCATATGATTAAAATAAGTGAAAACTTTTTTAAAAAGGGAATATTTGCCTTATCAGATAGGAGTGCATATTTTTATTTACATTAATTAAAATTGTATTGCATTGGTACAGGTAGACAAATGGAATAGAATGAAGAATTCAGAAATAAACTCAAGCATGTACAGTACCCAATGAGCCTCATGTTCTGTGTTGTGGTGCCCTTGTATAGTTCCCTACCAAAGTGAACAATGATGACCTTAGTAATTTGTAGGAAATTTGCATTAATGTTGTGTGACTTCTGAGGTTAAATCATAAAAGATATTGGGGATTACCACTTGCTCTCACTTGGATCTTTCATTCTGAAGGAAGTCAGAGCCATGTGTTAAGGACATGTGAGCAGCCCTATATAAAGGTTCACATGGTGAGGAACTGAGGCTTTGTGCTAACGGAGGCAGCATTCACTTGACAGCAAAGTGATTCAGCCATCTTGGAAGCAGATCATTTAGTCCCTGCCAAGCCTTTAGAAGACTACAGCTCCAGTTACTATCTTGAGTGCAGTTTTACGAGAGACCTCAATTCGGAAGAAGCCAACTATGCTGCCCCCAAATTTATAGCTTACACAAAATGTAGGATAATAAATGTTTATGCTTGTTTTAAG
The DNA here is from genome assembly GCF_029289425.2 of Pan paniscus. Taxonomy (NCBI): domain Eukaryota; kingdom Metazoa; phylum Chordata; class Mammalia; order Primates; family Hominidae; genus Pan; species Pan paniscus. The sequence goes on along the minus strand of NC_073252.2, from coordinate 65,052,552 downwards.
CCGCAAGGTTTTGAGATAATTTGTTACTTAGCAGTCAATAGCTAATACAGATTTCCATAGCTGCAATTAGGGTACGATCTTAAGAAAAAGTAAAGTGTAATGAATTATTTAGGCTCTGACATTGGAAGAATAATTGTATGTAAAGTAGATGAAGTGAGGATAACCTAGAAGCTGCCAGCACCTCCGCATTTCTCTGTCTCCGCATCTAAGCAGTGAACTTGCTATCACTTACAACGTTTCAACAAGTTCCTCTGTCAGCCACCTTTAACTTGAAACTATGCATAAAACCACCTTTAACTTGAAACTATGCATAAAAATGCATTCTGGAGAACATAGTTCCAGACTAACCAAGTTGACCAAGTTGGAAAACGAATTCTGAGGGACATAGTTCCAGCCTAGTAAAACCGACAGAAGGTAGCTAGCTTCCTTAACCTCAAAAAAATCCATATGAAATAAATCTATGGCAAATGGCATATTTAACAGATGTACAAGTCTTTCCTTTAAGATTAAAAAGAAGGCAAGCAGATAACATCCACTACTATTATTGAACATAAACATCTTGATCAACACAAACAAGTAAACATGGGAAATTTGTGTAAGAAATGGATGAGACAAGACAACCCCACAAAATGATCATTTACATAGAAAGACTGTTATTTATTGCCAGTATACTTAATATTGATTTTAATAGTGTTTAAACTAAGACTATAATTTTTCAAGTTATAATCAATCCCCATAGTTTACCTAATCCAGTGATCATATATTATTCAGCTGTATAATAATCTTATCTGCCTTCAGTGCTTTACTAATTCCCATAATCCTTTTATTTATATGTTTGCATTTTATGAAGTACCATAGAAAGTAAACCATTCCAACTTGCTTTACCCTCTTGTTTCATGTTAATGTACACAAAACATTAGAGTGTATAGGGATATGGTATGGTAGATCTCTATCAGTAATTTCATTATTTTTCATATTTGCATCCTTTATGAAGAAAACGAACATTTTTTGCTCTAGGGCTGTACTTATCAAACTATAATGTACTTGCAATTCACCTGAGAATCTTGTTAAAATTGAGTTTAATAAGACTGGGCTGATCTGAGACTCTGCATTTCTAAGAATCTCCCAGGGGATGCAGATGTTGCTGTTCAACAGAGGACACTTTGAATAGAAAGTTGGGCCAGACTGTCTAGACCAGCAAAGCAGGTGGCCCCTAGAAGGTTGTTAGAAAGGGAAATGTATGGCCTATTCCCACACCTGCTGCATCTTAGTCTCTATGGGTGGGACCAAACCCCATGAACCACTGTCTAATTCTATTCATTCTTCCAATTTAGTTTCACTTAGTTTCTTTTTTTCTTTCCTCCATGCAAATAAGCCTTGAAAAAGATGCATAAAATAAATATATTACATTTACTGTGTTCTTGGCTTAAAAACCTTAAAAATTTATGTTTGGATTTACTTAAAAAATAAAATTTAATGGCAGTAAAATGTTTTTTGATAAAATTTTTAGTTAACATAGACTTATCTCGCCTCTTCCAGTGAAAATTACCTTTCTAAAGAACAAAGTATATCAGTTGTGTGAAATTTTACCATCCACTAATATTATATTTATAATTTACTAGGTGTTAATTAGGGTTTAATAGATCTTCCTGGTTTCTACAGAATTCTGACGAATTTAATACCTTTTTCTTAATTTACATTAGTTTGCCTATGTAATTAAATCAAAGCTTTGTTTAAGAAATAGTTATTTTCTGAATTAGCTCACTGAGTCATCGTATACAATGCATGAACAAAATATTTCTAATATGTTTACATATATGTCTTGTTGCATAATGTTAGATATTAAGCATTGTATAATTTTCTTAAGTTTGACTAGTTTCTTCTAATACCTAAAGAATGAGAAAAAAATGACATCAATGTATATATGAGTCACAATAAAATAGTGAGCACTCTGACATTGCCTTCAAAGTTTGGCATAAATACTGGATATTGAAAAGCAGTTTCCCTCTTAATTCTTAACTGGAAATATTACAATGGTTATATGAAATTGTACAATTGTACAATTCTGGCTAGGAAAATTTTATAAGGACCACAAAAAGAGAATGAGGTCATTTGGAGGACCTTAATCCATATTATATATTAATATTACATATTAAAAATGTATCCTAATTTCACTTTAAGTAAAATTTTTATTTTCATAATATTTAAAAAATATTTTTATGTTTTATGTTTTTTCTTTTGAAATTAGCCAAAAAAAAAGTATTTAATGGCAATTGTTTGTTTCATATAAAAATTAACATGCATTCTCAGAATCTCTGTGAATCATGCCCTTTGTAGGGACATGAAGGAACTGAAGGCCATTATCTTTAGCAAACTGGTACAGGAAGAGAAAACCAAATACTGTATGTTCTCACTTATCAGTGGGAGATAAATGATGACAATACCTGGACATATGGAGGGGAACAACACACACTGGGGCCTATCAGACGGTGGGGTGTGGGAGGAGGGAGAAGATCAGGAAAAATAACTAATGGGCACTAAGCTTAATACCTGGGTGATGAAATAACCTGTACAACAAACTACAATGACATGAGTTTACCTATATAACAAACCTGCACATGTACCAAGGAACTTAAAATAAAATTTAAAAAGGTAAAATAAAATAAACTTAAATTCTAAATTTTAAAAAAATAAATAATGGCAAAGAGATGAATATGAAAAGTGGAGTTAATGAAGTCAGCATGATGTTATTTCCATACACAGGAATACCTCAAAGATATTATGGGTTTGGTTCCAGAAAGCCACAATAAAGTGCACATTGCAATAAAGCAAGTCACATAAGTTATTGGTTTCCCAGTGCATATAAAAGTTGTTTACACTATATACTCTAGTCTATTACATGTAGAATAACATATGTCTAAAAAATGTACATACCTTAATTAAAAATAATTTATTGCTTAAAAATGATAACAATCATCCAATCCTTCAGCAATCATAAGTTGTTATTTTTTTGCTAGTAGAGGGTCTTGCCTCAATGATGACAGCTGCTGACTTATCAGGGTGGTGGTTGCTGAAGGTGTGGGTGGATGTGGCAATTTCTTAAAATAGGATAACAGTGAATTTTTGTCACATCAATGGACTCTTCCTTTCATGAAATATTTCTCAGTAGCATGTGATGCTATTTGATAGTATTTTATCTACAGTAAAACATCTTTCAAAATTGGTGTCAACCCTGTCAAAACCTGCATCTGTTTTATAAACAATGTTTCTGAAATATTATTAATCTTTTGTCATCATTTCAATGATATTCACAGCATATTCACCATGAGTAGAATCTATCTCAAGAAACCACTTCCTTTACTCACCCATAAAAAGCAACTCCTCATCCCTTTGAGTTTCATCACGGCATTGTAGCAATTCAGTCACATCATCAGTCTCTTCTGCTAATTATCTTGCCCTTTTTACCACATCTGCAATTATTTCCTCTACTGAAGTCTGGAACACCTCAAAGTCATCCATGTGGATTAAAGTCAGCTTGTTCCATACTCCTGTAAATGTTGATATTTTGACTTCCTTCCAAAAGTCAGGGATATTCTGAATGGTATCAGGAATGGTGACATTTTCCAGAAGGTTTTCAATTTAATTTGCCTGGATCCATCACAAGAATCACTATCTATGGCAGCTGTAACCTTAAGAAATACATTTCTTAAGCAATAATACTTGAAAGTCAAAATTATTCCTTGACCCATGGGCTGCAGAATGGATGTTTGTTAGCAGGTGTGAAAACAACGTTAGTTGGCAGGGCGTGGTGGTTCACGCTGTAATCCTAGCACTTTGGGAGACCAAGGCAGGCGGGTCACAAGGTCAGGAGATTGAAACCTTCCTGGCTAACACGGTGAAACCCTGTCTCTACTAAAAATACAAAAAATTAGCTGGACATGGTGGCATGCACCTGTGGTCACAGCTACTTGGGAGGGTGAGGCTGGATAATCGCTTGAACCCAGGAAGTGGAGATTGCAGTGAGCCGAGATTGCGCCTCTGCACTCTAGCCTGGGCGACAGAGACTCTCTGTCTCAAAAAAAAAAAAAAAAAAAAGAGAGACAACAACATTAGTCTCCTTGTGCATCTTCATCAGAGCTTGCATGACCAGGTGCACTGCCAATCAGCAGTAATATTCTGAATGGAATATGTTTTTCTGAGCAATAGGGCTCAACAGTGAGCTTTAAAAATTCACTAAATCATGGTGTAAAAAGATATGCTTTCATTAGGTTTTGTTTTTCCATTCATAGACCAAGGGGCAGAGTAGATTTAGAATAATTCTTAAAGGCCCTAGGATTTTCAGAATTGTTAATGAGTACTATTCCAACTTCAATTCACCAGCTACATTAGCCCCTAACAAGAGAGTCAGCCTGTACTTTGAAGCTTCTGTTTTCTGGCTACGAAAGTGTTAAAAATGACATCTCCTTCTAATATAAGGCTGTATCATCTACATTGAAAATCTGTTGTTTAGTGTAGCCACCTTCATTAATGATCTTAGCTAGATCCTCTGGGTAACTTGTGTCACCTTCTGTATCAGCACTTGCTGCCTCACCTTGCACTTTTATGTTATGGACATTACTTCTTTCTTTAAACCTCATGAACGAACCTCTGCCAGCTTCAACCTTCTTTTTAGCAGTTTCTTCACCTCTCACAGGCGTCACAGAATTTAAGAGAGTGAGGGCCTTGCTCTGGATTAAGCTTCAGTTTATGGGAATGTTGTGACCGGTTTGATATTCTCTCCAGACCACTAAAACATTCTCCATATTAGCAATAAGGCTGTTCGTTTTCTTATCATTTGTGTGTTCACTGACGTAGCACTTTTAATTTTTTTCAAGATCTTTTCCTTTGTATTCACAACTTGGCTAACTGTTGGATAGGTTAACAACCTAGCTTTCAACCTATCTCAGTTTTTGACATGCTTTTCTCACTAAGCTTATTCATTTCTAGCTTTTGATTTAAAGTGAGAGATACATGATTCTTACTTTACTTGAACACTTAGAGGCAATTGTAGGGTTATTACTTCACTTAATTTTAATATTGTTGTGTCTCAAGGAACAAGGAGGGCTGGAGTGAGATGAGGGAGAGAGACAGGGAAATGGTGAGTCAATGAAGAAATCAGAACATACATATTTATGACATTCACCATCTTTTATATGCGCATTTCATGGTAAACCAAAACAATCATGATGGTAACATTGAAGATCACCGATCTCAGGTCCCTATAATGCCTATAATAATAATGAGAATGGTTAAAATATTGTGAGAATTACACAAATTTGACACAGGGACACAAAGTGAGCTTGTGCTATTGGAAAAATGACACTGAGAGTTTGCTCTATGCAGGGTCACCACACACTTTTGATTTGCAAAAGTTGCAATACCTGTGAAGTACAAGAAACCAAAGCACAAGAAAACAAGATACACCTGTATGTTCAATTAAACTTTTCTTTTCTTTTCTTTTCTTTTTTTTTTTTGAGATGGGGTCTCGCTCTGTCACCCAGGCTGTAGTGCGGTGGCACGATCTCAGCCCACTGCAAGCTCCGCCTCCCAGGTTCACGCCATTCTCCTGCCTCAGCCTCCCAAGTAGCTGGGACTACATGCGCCCACCACCACGCCTGGCTAACTATTTGTATTTTTAGTAGAGACGGGTTTCACTGTGGTCTCGATCTCCTGACCTCATAATCCGCCTGCCTCGGCCTCCCAAGGTACTGGGATTACAGGCACTAGCCATCGCATCTGGCCTACTTTTCGGTTTTTAATAAATTTTTGTTGAAATTTAAAATACATGTGACAAGTATGTGGCACACATGGCGTAGTGTGTACCTTGATGTGTTTTTCTGATATGAAGTTTAAAATATAGAATGTACAATATTTTACTTGTGTATTAAAATTTATTTTTTTTTATTACTGGGCTCCTTTGGGAAAGATATTGTCATGGCCATCTGTGAAATTCCTAGGCCTGCATTTAGCAGATATATGGTAAACATTTACTGAGAATACAGGAAAGAACAAACATAAAATAAATAATATATTAACATAGTGATTTCTACTTAATTAGACAATTGTCCTATATAACTAGTGTTAACTCTTATTTGGTCTTCATAAATCATTATCATAGTGTCTTGGGGAGCATCACAGAAACAAGTACTATATTAATAAATATTTTCTTGTTGGCATTATTTAGAACAAACAAATGCATAGCTTTTAATAAAAAACAGAAAACTTTCTTTTCTATTATTGTATTTAATTCTCTATAGGTAATTTTTATAAAAATTGCATGCATTCCAGACATGCTTGTGAATCAAGACAACTTTCAAGATTTTAAGCAATCTGTATCAGAAACTTTATGAAATAAAGGTTATTGATTAAATAAGGGAAGAACTCCTCGTTCCCACAGAGAAAGATGACGTTCACTGCCGTCAACTGCCTGCAACATCTTGTTATGCCTCATTATAGACTACTTAACATTTAAATTTTATATATATAATTTAAAAACTACTTATATATAGGCATATAATGGTATAATATATAGTGTGCAATATGTATTCATTTAATATATATGTTACATATAAAATTGAATCCCTAACACATGTAGCATATATTGTCATATATGATGTATATTTTCATTTTACTTTTATTGTTGCAATATAATTACTATAAATTAAAGTTTCCTTTAGGAGTCAATGTCAATGTAAATTGCAAAAATTAAATTAAAAAATATAGTTGTACAGAAAGGTCAGATGAGTTATAAAAGTAGTGATTGCGGTATTACAGCAACTTGACTAGTCTTTCAGATAAAGGTAACCCTTTCTCTCTATTGCTCTTTGTCCTCTCTCCCTTTCTCCCTCTTTGTAGTTTAAAAATGCTCTATAGAATTAACCTGAGCTTGAACAATTGTTGTGACAGCAATGAAGATCAATGAGAATTGCTTTTAGAAAGATCATTCTGTTATACTTTTTGCTCAGATTTCTATTTATTTAACTTATTTATGTGGCAATAACATATGATCTTTACTCTATCTTATTGTGATAGATATAAGAGAGGAAATTTCAAGTGTAGGTTTGACCAAGGGAAATATTTATAGTTGAAATTGCTTTTCATATGATAAGGCTCTTAGTTCAAATTAGGAATTTTTTCTTTTAATAATAGTTGTTACAATAATTGCCAAAGTACCATGCATATAAAATTCTTTTCTTTGTCATCCCAACATATTTTATCCAATATTTAAATGTGTTATTTATAAATTTATGAAGCTCATAATCATTGGACCTCTATTTTTTCTATGTAGGACTTAAAACACTCAGAATGCTATTGATAATGTATCCCAGAATACTGGCTAAGATTTCAGCGAAATGATCAGAAATAACTATCTTTAAATTCCGGCTTTTCCACTTATTAGCTCGTGTTTTTTGCAAAACTTATCTAATTTTTGTGCACCTTAATTTGTAAAAGTCTGCATAATGGAGACAGTATTATAAGACACTTTAGGATTATTCTAAGAATTAAATAGATTGATATGCATAAAACATTTATAATGTACATAAAATGGTCTATCAATATTGATTATTAGTTATTATCATTAGTTATGCACTTTTTACTGATATTATTAATCATTTTGACAGGATGATAAGGAGGAAGTTTAGCAGCTGATTCAGGAGAGTGCAAAGTAGAAACACCTGAAAATTTTGCCTGACTGTCTGTTTTTTCAGCCAGTACTAGCAGTGCACATCTAAATGCTATCATACCCTAATCAAGGTCTAAGTCCATCATCAAACAAGTGATTCTGATTGGACAAATGGAGACCCAAGATTTATAAAATCATCTCTATAAATTATAATCAAAGACAAATGTAACAGTAAGGCTTATTTTTTTAAAAACTCTAGCATATTTACATTTATCTTCACTTTGATTTTTATCTTACTTCTATGAATAAGATTTAAAGACGAAAGATTGAAAACAGTTTTTTCTTTTTTCTTGTTGTCTTGGCACATTCTCATAATTCAGCAACAACTTAAATAAATTAGGTAACACCAATTAGGTAATGAGAATAATAATTCTCTCTACTTCCACTAGTCTTTGTATTTTTCTTTTCTTACTGTGTTTTTTTACCCATGTTTGAAGCTTTTATTTTTTAAGTGCCTCCAACGTGGGAGAAGAAATGACTTAACATGGAGAGTTGGAAGCGATTAATGCCTATCTAGAGAGCACAGTGAAACATGAGTACCTTCACTGTAACCTAGGCAAGCATTAATCAGTACCTCAGCACAGCCTGAAGTGACTTTTTGTGATAATAAAAATGAAATTTTTCTCCCAAATGTATGTCAAAAATATGTGTTCCAAGTATTTCTCTGGAAAGAAACAGTTCTTGATGAAAGCATTTTATTTCTATATGAAATGAAACGTTTTCTGATTTGACACACAGCATGTCTATTCTGGGGTGGTTAGGAAAATACAACCCTTATAACTCAAAAAATGAGTGGTGGTTGTAAATTATGTCAAAGCCCATTACACAAAGAGAATGTTCTTCAAAGGTAGGTAATACCATATATATACATAAGGGTTATCAAAAACCCATTAAATTTGACCCTTTTAGGTTTTCCAGCTGAGATTAATTTCCCAACATAACATTGCCCTTTTAAAGAAAATCTTTCTTTATCAGAACCTCTTGTTCTCATGGGAGGTATCCACCATTTCCTTGATAGCCAGGGGCTAACCAGCAACCCCTCACAATCTCGTAAAGCATTTCATTTAAATTTATATTGAGAAATTCATAGTCTTATTAAGTTGTCTTCCCTTGAGATTCATTTTGCCATGTTTCATTGGTATGTCATTTTAAATGGTGCCATTTAAAAGCCTGCCCCATATTTTTATGGGCCACACTACAATCAAATGAGGTTAAATCAAGACTTGAATGTTTCCATGTAGATAACCAAAGAAGATATTTTTCAATATTTTGGTTTTATATTGCTTATGCACATGTGCTGATTGAAATTTCCATGATTGCTCAATATAATTAATTATACATCTTATAGTAATGATAACGATTATAAATAATTAGTGATTCTGTCCATTTTGAAAAATAACATACCCAATGACTTAATAGTCTAATATCTTAATTTGTGGCTTTTTTTTTTTTTTTTCATCTCCATGTGGCCTACTTGATAACTGAAACAGTACTTTTTGATCCTGGTAATTAGTTGAGGAATTTCTTTCCTTTTTTCCAAAGCCAGATGGTTTTTTTGAAAATCTAAAGACCCATCAAAGATCCACAGCTCACTTAAACTTCCATACTGAGTTTCGAGGCCTTCAAATATACATGTTCCTGAACAAATTATCCTTCCTTTATATTCTTGTGAAAAAAAAGATCAAGCTATTCTGGAACCACTGGTGTTCTTTAAATCTGACATGCTGTTTGCCCATAGGAGAGCCTTTGGAAGCAGTTGAAATAATAGCCATTTACAAACTCAGCCACACAACCACTCAGGAGATGATGATGATAATAACTGTATAAGTTTTCCAGGTCTGCTGTAACAAACTGCCACGAACTGGGTATATTAAAACAACAGAAATGTATCGTTTCACAATTCTTAAGGCCAGAAGTTCAAAATCAAAATGTCAGAAGAGCCAGGTTCTCTCCCATAACTCTAGGGAAAAACACTTCTTGCCTTTTTCCTGGCTCCTGGAGGCTCAAACTTGGCATTCCATAGCATGTAGTCACATAACTTCAGTCTCTGCCTCTATCTTCACATGGCTTTCTATCCTGGGTCTCTTTCTTCTCCTCTTTTTAAATGGACACAGGTTATATTGATTTAGGATCCACTGCAATGACTTTAATTTTATTATATCTGAAAATACCCTATTATTTCCAAGTAAAGTTACTTTCAGAGGTACCAGGGGTTAGAACTTCAACATATCTTTTAGGGGGACACAATTTAAGCCATAACAATGACCATGACTATAATAATAACACAGAGAGACATGTTTTTGAATTATTTTAATCATAATGTCTAATCCTTACCAATGTTTAGCAAAATGAGAATTATAATTTCCATTTAATCTGGGAGGAAATTGAATCTCAGGGAAGTGAACTGATTTTTTTTTTTAAGATTTTATGGTGTCGGAGCAAGGATTAGAGTCTAGATTTTTCTGAGTATATCTTGTGTTACAATGACCCTGTTAGCAGAGTGAATTGACAACATTATTTCCACTGGCAGCAGTGCCCTGGAGTAGCTGCTATTTCTCCATATTATCTGCAGGCAGTTGGTCTCCCCAAGCAATGGACTCCAACATTAGCAGCTTCTAGAAAGTTTTCCAGCTTTAGCCCCTGTATTTTGAAGTGCTGGTGTTGCATACAAAGTCTCATTTCAGTAATACAAGTTCTCTAAGGTAGCATATTTTGTAGAAATTATTAATTATATAGTTCTGAGACGTTCCTTGCTTACTCAATAGTTTCCAAGTCCTTTCACTGTTGAACATTTTAACATTTTCTCTCCTGGGCTTCCTTGTCATGGAAGGAATCTTGGTGAGACGTGTAGTGACAGCAACTATGCTATACAGACCACTCATAGATATAGGTCCCCACACACTAAATATATCAGGAATTGAATATAAAAGCTGGAAACCGAGTGGCCAGGTATTATCACAGTAAATTATGTCAGTACTGGAAAACACTGGTTTAAATTGAAATTTTAAAATGGTCACTTACTAGATGTGTTAATTTGGAGCAGAGTAACAATACCTAACTTGTAGAGTCATGAAAATTTAATAATAATATTTATAAAGCTTTGCTTAATTCATTTACCAGATCTAGGAGCTTTTTAGATGAGTCTATGGGGTTTTCTAGGTATATGATCATATCATTAGCAAACAGCAACAGTTTGACTTCCTCTTTACCGATTTTCTTTTTCTTTCTTTTCTTTCTTTCCTTCTTTCCTTCTTTCCTTCTTTCCTTCTTTCTTTCCTTCCTTCCTTCCTTCCTTTCTTTCTTTCTTTCTTTCTTTCTTTCTTTCTTTCTTTCTTTCTCTCTCTGTTTCTCTCTCCCTTCCTTCCTTTCTTTCTTTCTTTCTTTCTTTCTTTCTTTCTTTCTTTCTTTCTTTCTTTCTTTCTTTCTTTCTTTCTCTTTCTCTTGCCTAACTGATCTAGCTAGGACTTCCAGTACTACATTGAATAGAAGTGGTAAGATTGAGCATCCTTGTCTTGTTCCAGTTCTCAGGGGGAATGGTTTCAACCTTTCCCCATTCAGTATTATGTTGGCTGTGGGTTTATCATAGATGGCTTTTATTACATTAAGGTATGTCCCTTTCATGCCGATTTTGTAGAGGGTTTAATCATAAAGGAATGCTGGATTTCGTCCAATCTTTTTTCTGCATCTATTGAGATGATCATGTGGTTTTTGTTTTTAATTCTGTTTATGTGTTGTATCACATTTTTTTGACTTGCATATGTTAAGCCATCTCTGCATCCGTGGTATGAAACCCACTTGATCATGGTAGATTATCTTTTTGATATGCTGTTGGATTAGGTTAGCTGGTATTTTGTTGAGTATTTTTGCATCCATGATCATCAGGGATATTGGTCTGTAGTTTTTGTTGTTGTTGTTATGCCCTTTCCTGGTTTTAGTATGAGGCTGATACTGGCTTCATAGAATGATTCAGGGAATTACTTCTTTCTTTATCTTTTGGAATAGTGTCAGTAGGATTGGTACCAATTCTTCTTCAAATGTCTGATAGAATTCAGCTGTGAATCTATCTGTTCCTGGACATTTTTTGGTGGTAACTTTTCAATTACCATTTCAATCTTGCTGCTTGTTATTGGTCTGTTCAGAGTTTCTATTTCTTCCTGATTTAATCTAGAAGGATTGTGTATTTCAGGAATTTATCTATCTTCTCTAGGTTTTCTAGTTTATGTGCATAAAGGTGATCATAATAGCCTTGAATGACCTTTTGCATTTCTGTGGTATTGATTGTAATATCTCCTGTTTCGTTTCTTAGTGAGGTTATTTGGATCTTCTCCCTTCTTTTCTTCGTTAATCTTGCTAATGGTCTATGAAGTTTATTTATCTTTCAAAGAACCAGCTTTTTGTTTCATTTGTTGTTTGTATGTTTTTGTTAAAATTTTATTTAGTTATGCTCTGATCTTGGTTATTTCTTTTCTTCTTCTGGGTTTGAGTTTAGTTTGTTCTTATTTCTCTAGCTCCTTGAGGTGTGAACTTACGACCGAGAACCCAAAAGCAAATACAACAAAAATGAAGATAAATAGATAGGACTTAATTAAACTAAAAAGCTTCTGCACAGCAAAAGAAACAATCATCAGCAGAGTAAACAGACAACCTACAGAGTAGGAGAAAATCTTCACAGTCTGTGGATACAACAGAAGACTAATATCCAGAATCTACAAGGAACTCAAACAAATTAGCAAGAAAAAAGCAAACAACCCCATCAAAAAGTGGGCTAAGGGCATGAATAGAAAATTCTCAAAAGAAGATATAATATAAATATAAATATATAAATATGGCCTACAAACATACAAGAAAATGCTGAACATCACTAATGATCAAGGAAATGCAATCAAAACCACAATCCAATATCACCTTACTCCTTCAAGAATGGCCATAATAAAAAAATCAAAATGTAGTAGATGTTGGTGGGGATGTGGTAAAAAGAAAACATTTTTACATTGCTGGTGGGAATGTAAACTAGCATGACCACTATGGAAAACAGTGTGGGGATTCCTTAAAGAACTAAAAGTAGAATTACCATTTGATCCAGCAATCCCACTACTAAGTATCTATCCAGAGGAAAAGAAGTCATTATATGAAAAAGATACTTGTACATGCATGTTTAGAGCAACACAACTGCAATTGCAAAAATATGCACCAGCCCAAATGCCCATCAATCAACCAGTAGATAAAAACTTTATATATACGTATATGTAGATATATATGTGTGTGTGTATATGTATATATATACACATATATATCTACATATATCTACATATGTTTATATATATACACATATATACATATATACACATATATACACATATATATACATATATACACATATATACATATATATACACATATATATATACACACACCCACACACATACACCGTGGAATACACCATGGAATACAATTTAGCCATAAAATGCAATGAAATAATGGCATTCACAGTGACCTGAATGGAATTGGAGACCATTATTCAAAGTGAGGTAACTTAGGAATGAAAAACCAAATATTGTTTGTTCTCAATCATAAATGGGAGCTAAGTTATGAGGATTCAAATGCATAAGAATGATACAATGGACTTGGGGGACTCAGGAGCAAGGGTAGGAAGGAGGTGAAGGATAAGAAATTACAAGTTGGGTTCAGTGTACACTGCTTGGGTGATGGATGCATCAAAATGTCAGAAATATCCACTAATGAACTTATTCATCTAACCAAACACCACGTGTTCCCCAAAAACCTACGGAAATAAAAAAATAAGATAAAAAATAATAGTATGTATAAAGCTACACTCCTAGCTTTTTTACTTTTCTACATCTTGAGTTATGACCTGAGGAACACTTTAAGAACTCTTACATTCCTTTGCATTAAAATTATTTCTCCAAATAAATAAATAAATAAAGTATAAATAAACAAAATAAAAATAATTTTTTCTTATGCATGTTTAAACCAAGATAACAAGAAATTATAAAACAAACTTTCCTAATAATTTTCTTCACATGTGTAAACATAGGACACAAGGTGCACAAGAGAGTAGGGGCCTGGAAAGATTAATATATTCTATATTTGCTACAAATAACTACAAACTATAAATACTAAGAAGAACCAAGAATTACATACTTTTTATTATTTTTATAATAATTGTATAACCTGACCCCAGCAGGTATTTATAAGCTCATTATTAGCATGATAATTTCAACAGCAGAACTATTCTAAAATGCAATAGTAATTGCAAGTGTTTTATTAATTTTCTAAGGACACTTACTACTTTTAATGAATTATTCTAGTGTCATATCTTAAAAAGAACATAGGACTGTGACCCAAGATTGGGAATTTATTTTGTTTGACCAACATATTATGATATTAACAAGTCACTTATCTTACATATGAGTATGTTTCCTTCCTAGAAAACAATGGATAATACCACCATATGTCATAGGATGAAAAAAACAAAAAACACATCCAAGGTAAATAAAAATATTTTGTAAGGCTACAGCATTCTAAGCTGCTCTTATTATTGTTATTGTAAATCCATTTTCTCTATTTTTCCTATATTTATTTCATCTTTAAATCAATTATTTTTTCATAACTAGTTTTATTGCTAAACTGTATGCTAAGCATTAGAAATACAATTTTCTTGAACTTTGAAGATGCACTTGATAAACATCAGGTGTTTGTGTGGAATTTTATTAGGGCTCGAAATCTCCCCAACCTCCATCACTACATCTCCTCTTCCACCTCTTTCTTCTTGTTCTCCTCTCTCTCTTTGCTTCCATTGAAACTTTCTGGGTTGTCAGGAGTATAATGCTACTAGAAGAAGATATATGTAAGAAAAGAAATAGTCGGTATAACTAAAATATGTACTAACCTGGAAAGAAAAAACTAAAGAAAATTCGACATCAAATAACTTTGTAATATTGAGCATACCAATTAATCATGCTAGAACTGAATTTTCTCACTTATAAAATGAAAACATAATTATTCAATTATCCTGTATATGAAGCACTTCTAGAATAGATATCTATATGTGATATACAGATATAGATGTATATACCATACTTCTAGAAAATACATGAAGAAAATGGTAGTAGAAAAATAATGGTAATTTTACATTTTCTAGTAAACAGCTGGTAAGTCAATTTTCTTAAATCCATTTCATACATTTTCTATATGTCTTTTTTTTTTTTTTTTTTTTTCGACAGAGTCTCAGTCTGTCGCCAAGGATGGAGTGCAGCTGCGCGATCTCGGCTCACTGCAACCTCCGCCTCCCGAGTTCAAGCGACTCTCGCCTCAGCCTTCCGGGTAGGTGAGATTACAGGCACCCACCATCATGCTCTGCTAATTTTTGTATTTGTAGTGGAGACGGGGTTTCACCATGTTGGCCAGGCTGGTCTTGAACTGAACAGACCTCAGGTGATCCACCCGCCTCGGCCTCCCAAAGTGCTGGGATTATAGGCGTGAGCCACAGCGCCCGGCCTCCTATATATGTCTTTAAGTGATTATCTGTTCTGCTTTTGACCCAGAAGTTATATTAAAATGAAAAATCAGTTGATAAAACTCAATAAATTGTGGAAAGAATGGTAATCCTCAAACTAAAAAGTATCATATTTAAAGTACACATAAGTTAAATGTTAGAGGATAAGTCATTTATTTTAGATCTCTTAATATTCCACTCAGTGGTTTTGAATGTCTGTAATATTCAAAAAAGTTCTAAGGTCATTTGTAATACAACTTAAAGGTTTATTTGCTTACATTTTTCAAAAAGAAATCAGGGCTCCCCATAACACCTCGTGCCGATACTTAAAATTGTTCAATTAAACATTGGTGTATAAAAAACATGTCTGGCCAGTCGCAATGGCTCATGCCTGTAATCCTAGCACTTTAGGAAGCCGAGGAGGGTGGATCCCTTGAGCTCAGGAGTTCCAGACCATCCTGGACAACATGGCGAAACCCCATCTCTACCAAAAATACAAAAAAATTAGCCGGGGGTGGTAGTGCACGCCTGTAGTCCGAGCTACTCAGGAGGCTGAGGTGGGAAGATTGCTTGAGCCCAGGAGGCGGAGGTTGCAGTGACTGGAGGTCATGCCACTGCACTCCAGCCTTGGTAACAAAGCAAAACTCCATCTCGAAAACAAACAAACAACAAACAACTCATGAATTTTTTTGGTTTGTTTGTTTTTAAGATGGAGTTTTGCTCTGTTGCCAAGGCTGGAGTGCAGTGGCATTCATAGGAACTGGACTATCTACTAGGGGAGCGTATTTATTGAGAGCCTGCTATCAGGCACATCCAGATCTCTGTTAGGATATTGGCATGCACAGTTTTATTTAGTCTTTACTACAGCTCCATAAGTGATATGCTAATATTTGCCATATACAGGGGAAAAACGGAAGCTCAAAGAGTTTAGTAATTAGTAAAATTACATTGTTTAAACAGAGTTGAAGTGAACTACAATTTCTGTATATCTGAATCCAAAGCTAATGTGGTTTCCTCCATTTGAAGGGCCACCCCAAATAAAAGTCAAAATGTATTTCCTTGCTCTCAAGGCATTTGCAATTGCTTTATGAAACTCATCTGTGTAAAAAAGTAACTGTTTAATTTTTCTCTATGTTATAATACTACCATCCTAAATCAAGCCACCATTTACTGTACATAAACTGTTCTAATCTGCTACTAAGCTATTTATCTATCAATCTATCTAGTATTTATTTATTTACTTAATTATTTATTGAGATGGAGTCTTGTTCTGTCGCCCAGGCTGGAGTGCAGCGGCGCGATCTCGGCTCACTGCAATCTCCGCCTCCCTGGTTCACGCCATTCTCCTGCCTCAGCCTCCACAACAGCTGGGACTACAGGAGCCCGCCACAACGCCCGGCTAATTTTTTCTATTTTTAGTAGAGACGAGGTTTCACTGTGTTAGCCAGGATGGTCTCGATCTCCTGACCTCGTGATCCACCCGCCTTGGCCTCCCAATGTGCTGGGATTACAGGCGTGAGCCATGGCGCCCGACCGCAATGTATTTATTTACATCAATCCAGTTCATGTTCAATTCATTTTTTTTGTGGAACAGCAACAGTGATATTTTCAAAAATATGAGTCTAATCACTGCAGGTTCTTGTTTAAAAATTCTGTAATGCCTGCTCAATGCTCTTAAAATCCTACATGATATGACCTGGGCTTTGCTCATGGTGCATATTTTACTCACATCACTTAAGCTTCTTGAAAACTTCTTTCTGAGCTTTGAGCTTTCACATATGCTATTTTTTCAACTGAAAAGCTCATTACAGAGTAACACCTATATATCTTCCAAGACAGTTTAAATATCTTTTGAACAGGCTATGTTATTTTTTTCCTTTTCAGCCTTCGTAATTATTGGTTAATTTTGGGTTTAACGTCTATTTTCACTCTTAAACAGGAATCCTCTAAATAATATGACTATAATATGTGCCTGTTTTGTTTACTGCAGTTCACACTGTACCTGGAAGAAAGTCAGTGCTCATTCATTCATTAAAAAATTTTGTTGAATGTGACCTTTAGACAGGCATACTTTTCAGTACTGGGAATATATCAGTAAACAAAATAGGCAATGATTCCTGTAGTCATGAAGCTTTCTTCGTAGTTCACAAAGAAAGATAATATAAAATAACCTAATAAGCATATAAATGTGTAGTATTTTAGCAGGTGATGATTGCTATGGAAATTGACCATAATGGAAATTGTGAAAGACTTGAACATTAAATGAGTGAGTAGGGTATGCCTCATTGAGAAGGAAGTGATGTGCATGATAAATATTTGTCAAAGAATGCATGAACTTTAAGAAAAGACGATTTAACAAATGCTTCCAAAGAGAGCAATAATGCCATGAGAATTTAGGGAAAAATGAATGTATCAAAATGAAATAAATTAGGGATCATTTGATAAAGGAACATTAGAGCTAGGTTTTAAGCAATGTAGAGGTTTTGAGAGATTGATATTAAATATAAATTATTGGCAAAGTGTTTCATTATAAATAAATGTTACAAGAAAACATAAGAAAGTACAAAGATACGACGGACTGGTAAGTTTGATTGATGTATAAGTGAGTAAGACAAAATACTCATGGAACTGGTTGAAAAGACTTTTAATATACTTTGTTAAGAGCCTAAAGATTAAAAAGAAGGATCAAGTTTAGAACTAGAAACAGTGGGAATAATTAAGCAATTATTTGGGAGTATTTATTTGTGCATTGTGTTAAAAAAATTTGGAGGTCTTACTAGCATTTAAGAAACTTCTGAAAGAACCCCATAAAAAGGTAACAATAATTTATATCAGGGTAATGACAAGATAGTATAAAGCATACTTACAGATTTTGGCAACTATTAGGATCTATGAGATGACCACTTTTAAAAAGTAAAATATGATTTCTAAATATTAATTCTGGGTGATTGTAATAAGAGAGATGCCAGTATCCCTAACTGTGAAGTCAGGATAAATATCTCACTTGTAGGAAAATGTTGAATTTTAACATGATTATAACTGTGACATGTCATTGTATATTTGGGTCATTTCCTTCAGCAGTCTATTAAATCCACTCATAGAACTTGAGAAACAGATTGAGATATATACATTTGCTAGCTATCTTTAACTATTATATTTATACGAATATTTTGATGAGATATCTGACAGAAAGTATAAAGAGAAGAATAATGACTTAAAACAAAAGCCTAGAGAACACATATTGGATCACAGAAAGAATGCTGTATCAAGGAGGAAGAGATTTCAAAGAGGCAAATAAGAAAAAAGTAAATTCAAGGTAAGAAAACTAAAAGCATGTAGACTATTAAAGTCAAATAATGAAATAATATCAAAAATAAAAGATAGTTTAAATAGTGTAGAAAAACCTAAGAACTAAAAATAATTATTGATAATCTGGAAATAATGAGGATACTAATTACTGAAATATGTACGTTAGTATATGGAATGGGGTGGTGACAATGGCTTTTGCGATGTATTAAGGACTGAATGGGTAAATACTTGAGAATAAAGTAGAAATAAGGACAATATACTGTCCTTTCAGAGAGTTTGTCAATTATATAAACACAAAATTAATTGTGTAGTTCATAGTAGATATTTAATTCAGAGAAATTATTTTCAATGCCCTTTAGAGACAAGAAGTAGGTATGGTTTTATTCACAGAGGAGAAAGAAGTAAGATCAGAAAGGGAGAGAAAGAAGAGGAAAGTAATTTTCTGGAGAAATAATGAAATAATAGAAATTTGATGTTAGGTGAGATTACCTTTTAGAGGTGGAGAGACATTGCTGAAGAGAAAGAAGAGGAAAATGAAAGAGAAGTTGAAATAAATAACTTAGATAAAAGATTACAATTGGAAGCTAACAAGACATTAAACAGGATTGTGTACAGACTGGTCTTTCCTGAAATAAAAGGGCCCTGACGATCAGACAACAAATGCCCAAGATGCCAGGAACACAATCAAGAGTCAGAGAGATATTTAATTG
This sequence comes from Pan paniscus, assembly GCF_029289425.2. NCBI lineage: Eukaryota > Metazoa > Chordata > Mammalia > Primates > Hominidae > Pan > Pan paniscus. The sequence continues at coordinate 65,033,294 of NC_073252.2, read as the reverse complement.
AGCATTGATCAGAGGATAATGAATGCTTATATTTGGCACTGAATAGGTTTAGCAGGAGGTGATAAAGACCTAATAACTGAAACTAAAATTCGTGACATTATTTAGTCAATGGAATACTGTAATAAAGTAGAGAGAAATTTGTTCCCACAGTTCTGGAAAAAAATACTCAAACATTAGGGAACATGATAAAGGTCCAAGGTCCATTTTATTCTTTTTCTTTTCTTTTTTCTTTTTTCTTTTTTTTTGAGATGGAGTCTTGCTCTGTTGCCAGGCTAGAGTGCAGTGGCGAGATCTCGGCTCACTGCAAGCTCCGCCTCCCGGGTTCAAGCCATTCTTCTACCTCAGCCTCCCAAGTAGCTGAGACTACAGGCATGTGCCACCACTTCCACCTAATTTTCGTATTTTTAGTAGAGTTGAGGTTTCACTATGTTGGCCAGGATGGTCTCGATCTCCTGACCTCGTGATCCACCCACCTTGGCGTCCCAAAGTGCTGGGACTACAGGCGTGAGCCACCGTGCCCAGCCAGGTCCATTTTCTAAAACTGTAATAAAAATGATCAGGACAGGGCTAGAATTCATGGGCTAGACACCCCAAATTAGAATAAAATAAGCAATAATTCTCATTTGTTTTTAATAGTCTTTCATAGTCTGAGCTATCTCTAATTCCCTTACTGTAATACCAGGGTTTTCCATCATGTCAATGATGGCCTCTATAGCTACAATTTGTGATAAGGTCATTTCATATGCGAAAGTAAGTAAGAGTCAGAAGAAGAGAATCAATGAGTTGATTGTGCCAAACAATAGTGCATAGTACAGTTTTGTGAAATTTCGTAGCAATAACCAGAAGGTTGACAATAGAATCAGAGAAAGCAGAGAGTAGGAATTTCTCAGGCCTGACCATCATTAAGGGAGCATGACAGAAGTTAACATGGAAATATAGTACTTATTTGTTGATCATAACATATCTGAGATATGTATATAGAGAAAAATACTGTTTGACTAAGAGTTAAGGAGTTAGAGTAGAGTGGGAGGTACGATTTATTGAGTAAACATAGAAGGCCTTGCTAGCATAGTGATAATTTGAAAACACTTGAAAACAAAGAAGAATGAATCACACTAAGAAAGGGATGTTTTAGAGAGAGGGAAGAATAAATTCAAAGATCTTAAGGCAGAACCTTACTTACTTGGTGTGTTTTAGGGACTGGAGTAAAGTAAACCAGAAGAATAGAGTCAGGAGAGAAGTTCAGATAGAAGCGTATTCGACTATAAGAGGCCTTGTCGGACACCTAACACTAGTGCTTCTTTGCCCAGTGGAATTTCTTCACATTGAAGATTTTTGAGCGGATGACTTATATAATCTGGCTTTCATTTTAGATTCACATTTGTCTTTATGGAAAGGAGTAAGGGTATGAGAAGGGAAACAAGTAAGAAGGTTTTATTTTAATAATCTAGATTAAAGATGATAGGGTTTTCGACCTTGGTGGGTATGATGAGAAGTCAGATATAATTTGAAGCTGGAGGTAAGATTTGCTGGTGGATTTTAGGTGGGGATTGAGAAAAAGAGTAGTTAAGGATAAATTCAAGTTTTGGGAGTGAGCATTTGAAGAAATGCAATATCCATGCAGTCTTTCAAAATTAAAACTCTAATCCCAGACTTAATTTTGAAGGTTCCTTGTGGATTAGTAACTTTCATATTTAATTACCATCATTTCAGTTAAATTTCAGAAGGGAGTAGAAGTAAATAAGCTTGTTCAGTCTTCTCTGTTTAATGAAAGCTTCATTAATTCAGTTTCTATACGCTATCTACTTGGGATGTATATGGCATTTATTCAGTTTATTCAATTAGATTAAACAACAAAATTAATGATACAAAACTCCCAAGAAACAAGATAATATTGGGTTTTATTCAAGTTATTTTAATTATTTCTATCTAAAGATATAATAATGTTTGAAGTCATTTTTCAAGTCATCTTTTTAAAATGTATCTCTTACTTTAATTTTTATTTTAATTTGTACTAGTGACGTAAAATAGAGAGAGGAGAAGGGAAAGAAAAAACATCTCAATTAACAAACAAGAAAACAAGTTTAAAGAAGGATGAAGGATGCTAATCTGTGCATATAATTGTATATTTGGTGAACTTCTGTTCTCATTTAGAATTTGAACTATTATCGGTAGGGTTATTTTTGGATAAAATAAAATAGTATAAGAAAACTGCAGTTCAAATTGTGGTCTAAAATGATGGATGACTATATTTGTTCCAGTACTTCAGGGATGGATTAAGCTATTGAAAAAGCACTCAACATTGGGTAAGGAACAGTAATATATGTGAAATTCTACAGTTAATGCATCATTAAATAATTTGTTGTGACTGATTTATAGGTGCAATATACTACATGGTGTCAAACAGTGCAATATAATAAATGGTATAAAAATATACTCCCAAAATTTTTGTTATAGTCAGTCTTTTAAGTTTAACCTTAGCACTTACCTGAGTCGTTGAGGCATTTTGTTTTCCCCTTGATAATATCCACAGTCTAATAGCTTTTGACTGGTGGCCTATATTTGCTGAATCCTGTGGTCTCAAAAAATTATCTGCTTTATAATAAAGGACTAAGAAAAGTGTGCAGTCCAGTTGATGGCAATTGCAACAGGTAGACTTTTCCTAGTTAGGATACTAGAAAATGAATATAACTTTAGTTGCAGAAACTCTAAAATTCTAATGCAATTGACTTGTAAATGTTTTGTTGATTACTGGCAGTTAGCTTTTTTTGCCATAACAAACTACCCAAATCATTTTAGTTTGACAAAATAGCTATTTATTTAACTCAAGTTTCCTTGAGTGAGCTATTTCAACTGTACTCAGCTGAGCAATTATCCTATTCATCCAAGTGCCTCTGTCTCTGAAGGATGGGTGACTGTCGGTTCAGGGAATGGGGCTGAAGGGGGTGTCAAGGTGAGCATTACTGGGCCGCGTGTCTCTCAATATCCAGAAAACTAGCCCAAGGGTTGTTCACGTGCAGATGGTTACAGGGTTTTCAAGGGCATCAAGAAAAGATGAGCCTCATACACAAGGTTTTATTCAGTCTCTATTTGTATCATGCTTGCTAATATGCCTTTAGCCAAACAAGTCACTGGAAGGCACTTCAAGTTGCACGGCCAGGGGACCTGGTTACAGGGAGGATGTATTAGTTTGCTAGGGCCACTATAACAAAATACCACAGACTAAACGGCTTAAACCAGCGGTCCCCAACTTTTGGGCACCAGGGTCTGGTTTCATGGAAGATGATTTTTCCATGAACAGGTGGGGGTGGTGTGTGGTGGGGAGGCGGGGCGGATGGTTTGGGTTTGGGGATGAAACTGCTCTTCCTCAGATTACCAGGCATTAGATTCTCACAAGGAGCACGCAACCTAGATAACTTGCATGCGCAATTCACAATAAGGTTCATGTTCCTATGACAATCTAATGTCACTGCTGATTTGACAGGAGGTGGAGCTCAGGTGGTAATGTTTGCTGGCCCTCTGCTCACCTCCTGCTGTGCAGCCCAGTTCGTAAAAGGCCACAGACCAGTACTGGGGACCCCTGGATTAAACAGCATAAATTTATTTCCTCACAGTTCTGGATTCCAGAAATCCAAAATCAAGGTGTCAGCATGTTACTGTACCGAGTAGCTTAGCTTCAATATGCATTTTGAAATTGTTTTTCTTTTCTCTCATTTTAGCCTTGAAGTATAATTTGATACTCTTAGTTTCCCTCCCTTCCCGTCAGGTACTGTCTTGCACTGTGCTCGCTCATCTAATTATGTGGTTGCTTAGAAATTCCAGGGGCTAATCTGGAAATAAATCAGGCATGGAGACCCAAATGTGGAATTCTCCCCAATCTAAATGTTATTTCAAGGTGTCTAATCTACCACCTGGCCATTGTGGAGATAGTGCCAGCCTGCAATTCAAGATAGTCATGGGAACAAGACATGCAGACCTGTACCCTGCCCCGCTCCTGCATGTTTCCCACACCAAGTTTCCCTTCTTAAATCCCCTCACTCAGCCTAAAATTTGAGATGGTTTCTTGGAGGCCTTAGCCCAGCCATGTCCTCAACTGCTGACATTTGATAAATAAAGCTGCTTTCCCTTCCCCACAACTTATCTCTTGTATATTCAGCCAGACTTGAGTTCAGTTACAAGCAGGGCTGGTTTCTTCTGAAAGCCTTTCACCTTGGCCTGTAGATGGCTGTTTTCTTCCAGTGTGCTGGCATTGTATTCCTTTTGTTTGTGTCTGTGTTCTTATAAGGACACAAGTCATCTTCGCTTAGAACCCAAACAAATGACTGCATTTTACCTTATTCACTTTTATAAAGGCCTTTTCTCCAAATATAGTCACATTCTGAGGTCCTAACGACTAGAACTTTAACTTACTATATTTGGGGATAGACAATTAAACCCACAACAGAAGGGAAGAACCTGTGGAGAATTTTCATTTTATTTTTTGCCGACTTTACATTCCTTACTCAGTAATTGATCCAGGAAAACACAATTGTGTAGCAGGCTACTGCTATGGGTATTCCAAACTTCTGACGTACAAAGCTCTCTTTAATCTATCTTTAATAGCAGAACATTTTTAATGTTAGAGATTCTATTTTAGGTTAAGGCAGGGATTTCCAACCTCAGCACAACAGATATTTTCACCAAATAATTCTTTGTTGTGTGGGCTTTCCCATGCAATATAGCATGTTTGCCAGATCCCTGGTTCCAACTTGCTAGATACCAATAGTGCTCCTCACCTGTCATGACAAAAATGTCTTCAGACATTGACATATGTTCACAGGGCGACAAAAATTAGAATTTCTAGGTTAAGAGATAAATTCTAAGTAGGAGAAAAGTCATTTCTTAAATTGACATTTAAGTTAAGAGGAAGGAGTAAGACATGAACTTTTAGCATCTGCTACTATGTCTTTCTAAAAATATGTTTATGAGATTTTTATATTTTCCACCTTGGAGTACAGAATCCTATAGGCATGAGGCTAAGAACATACACACTATGAACCAGACAGAAGGCACTCTCCAACATTTAGGTAAGAGTACAACAAGGAAATTACCTTGGGCAACTGCCTCCTAAAGACAAATTAGCTTGAATCTCTTTAGAATTTTCATTTTTGCTTCCTCAGGAAAACAATACTATTGATAAAATATTAAACTCTGAAGTACTTTTTGAAAAATAAGCAAATAAAAATATTTTTAAAAATCATAAGTATTTGACAAGTATAAATTAGCTAGCCTTCTCTTAAAGAAAAATAGTTTCATTTAACACAAAAAATAAATCCTACTAATATGTGACTCACAATCATACATATATATCTGTGCTGCATAGTGGATGAGCAAAAATATATCATGCAAATAGAAACAAATATAAAGCAGGCAACACTAATTTCAGGCATAGTCAATTTTAAAATAAAAATGAGGTGATTATATGACAAAGCAATGTAACATAAAAATTAATATTAAAAATCAAAACAGACTTCCATAAACCTTTTTATAGAAAATTACATGTCATTATATGCAAATTAATACATATAGAATATAACAAAATTGTGCTCTGGACTATTTTCTAATCACCAGAAGTCAACATAGACAAGGTAGTCAAAAATTTATCAAGTACAGAATGTTTCCTTGTATAAATGATATGATTGAATTATGTTGTATTTATGTAAACCAAGATTTGTTTATAGGTAACTGAAAGATAAAATGTTGCATCCTAAAATTAATGGACCTTTTAAAATGCTTATACTATATTATAAATGTATCCTATACTAGACAAAAATGAACAAGTACTTTGTCTCTGATGAGGGTTTAAAAGATTTATAAACTCATTACTAAAAATGTATTTTAAAAATATTTAGTGTAATATCAGTCTCCTGAAGACTAAAAAGAAATCTGGGAAAATTATCAGCTAATTACAGAATTAATGGCCCTGAAATGAGGAACACATTTTACTTCTGTTATTGCCAACTCTCAGGCTATAAAATATGTCAGTTTTCACTTCCATTGTGAATACATATAAGAGAATCTTTGTCCTGAATCCATTGTATTCAATTGGCACCATATATGTGAATCTTTTCTTGATTTTTAAATTCTTTTTGTGTACATTTGGCTGTAACTTCAGTAAAAAATAATTATCCATTTTATTATATTTGTAATAACAAAGTATTTCAAAATATTAACAATGATATTATCTTCCATCCTTACAGTCTTCAAATGCCTTCACTTGAGCACAAAAAGATTCTCCAACCCTATTTTCTAGACTAAATTGCCAGACATAACTTATCCACTGTTTTGGGGGAAAAGACAATTATGAAATAGGAAAAGGGAAAGTATTTCTTGATAATAACAATTTAAAAGATGGGCGCGTAAGTATTGGATTTAAAGATTTGTACGCATAATAGATTAACACTTTTTCCACTCTACTCTAGGAGAGTAAGAAATGAAGGACCACACATCAGGAGCAGAATAGGCTCAAGAAAACACAAGACTCCTCAAAATCAATGCAGTCTTTTGCCAGCACCAGAAAATTCCCTGAAACCAGAGGCATTATTCATTGTCTTTGTAGATTAAGGTCCAGCAATCAACAGCAGCCAGTGTGTTACCTGGTCATTAGCTTTTTTGGGGGTCACAGTTTGGATAGATAATCCAAGACAATTGCAAGCATCTGAGAATTAAAGGTTAGGACCTATAAACCTAGAGAGATTTTGAGTGTTTGGAAGGGCTCCTACATCTGACCAAGATTGACTAGTTGGAATATCGCTAGTAAAAGCAGTGAAACACATTTTCCCTATTATGTATGTTAGTCTCTGTGTGTACATCTAATACAAATAAATTTATAGTGGACTACTGTGTTTCTTATCTAAAGACATATAATTGAGTTCATTAATGTCATGTGTCTACAGACTAAGGATTTTATAGTAAGATCTCTAATATTTGGGCACTAATGATAAGTTAATAAAAGTTGGTATTTAATTGAAGTCTGAGAATAAGTCTTAATTCTTGGCCAAGGAATTGGTCAGCACTATAAACTAAATTTATGTCTTCCACAAAATTATTATTTTGAAGTCTTTATCCCCAATGTGATGATATTTGTAGGTGAGGCCTTTAGGAGGTAATTAAGTTTGTATGAGATCATGAGGGTTGTATCCCCCTGAAGGGATTAACACCCTTATAAGCAATCCAATTACTGGGTATATACCCAAGAGGTCATAAATCATTCTACTATAAAGACATATGCACATGTATGTTTATTGCAGCACTGTTCACAATAGCAAAGACTTAGAACCAACCCAAATGCCCATCAATGATAGACTGGATACAGAAAATGTGACACAAATACATGATGGAATACTATGCAGCCATAAAAAAGGATGAGTTCATGTCATTTGCAGGGACATGGATGAAGCTGGAAACCATCATTCTCAGCAAACTAACAGAGAAATAGAAAACCAAACACCACATGCTCTCACTCATAAGTAGGAGCGGAACAATGAGTACACATGGACACAAGGAGGGGGACATCACACACTGGGTCCTGTCATGGGGTAGGGGGCTAGGGGAGCGACAGCATTTGGAGAAATACCTAATGTGGATGACAGGTTGATGGGTGCAGCAACCACCATGGCACACATATACCTATGTAACAAACCTGCACGTTCTGCACATGTATCCCAGAACTTAAAGTATAATTAGAAAAAAAAATAAAAAGAGGAAGAGAGAGGAGGTCTTTTTCTCTATTTCTGAGCAAGGATGGACATGTGAGGACATACCCTGGAAGGCGACCCTCACCAAGAACCTGCCTATGCTGACTCTCTGATCTCGACTTTCAGGGTCCAGAACTGTGAAAAACAGATTTCTCTTGTTTAAGCCACCCTGTTCATAATATTCTGTTATAGTAGCCCACCTCACCATAAGTATGTAAATTACCAGCTTCTGCACCACCACAGGGATTTACTGTGAAGCTGAAAGTAATTGAAATATAAAGTGCCTAGAATACTGCCTAACACATACTAGTAGGAATTACTGCTACTATTACCAATTCTAATTAGCTGTAAAGTAATATATTTAAAATGCAATGGTGTTAAATATCAATTAATAATGCTATGATTTGTAGGAAGGTTATATTGAAGTAAAGAATAAGAAAATAATAGTGGCATACATATGAAAACCCTAAATTAGAGCAAAAATAAGAAGAGAAAAATGAAATAGTTTCCATTCCAGGTAACAGTCTGAGCTATCTGAAATTGAGATTTCTCATAGAATTCCGCTGGATATTTAGGGGTACAAAGAGCCATCCTTGGCTCCTATGGACGTTAAGTATGTTCACTTATCTGTCATTGAAAGAAAACTGAGAGTACTGCTCTCACCTCTAGTGAAAAGAGAAACTGGGGAAAAGCCCTCCTTATACAATGCAACACCTTTCAGAAATTTGACTTTAGTCGGTTCAAGGTAAATTTGTGGCATGATCATTTAAGTCTTCATATTCCTTTTTATAAAATTTACTTTCAAACTTTAGCCCCTTTTTTCTACATGTTGGCAAAATCTAAGGATTTCAGGTTCACAGAACCTTTGTTTTTAACTTTCTGATAGTGTTTTACTCCACAAAATATACTAAAAAACTAATGCCCTGATATAAACAATATTTAAAATTCATAAGAAAAAGACGAGTACCTCAGAGTTTTGGCAAGGATTATGAATGTGTATAACACAAAATAATTACAAATATATTTGCGTGGTATATAATTATTTTTTGTAACTGAAAAAATACACAATTTTTTAAAAAAGGGCATCACATGTTTTCATCTATCAAATTGGCAAAATCAAAGATTAAATGATGCCATTTATTCAGGTTCCAAGCATATAAAAACAAGTTCACACAAGGAAGATTAGATTTTATTTTGATATAATAATTTGCAATTTTTAGCAAAAAACATGTTTGATACTATTTACATTTTTAGAATATATTCAATAAATATGATTATGAATTTAAAAATTTATAAGTAATGTTATTTGTGACATTGTATTTATAGAGAGAAAAGTAATAAGAGATTAAATAAATTACCCCCAAAAATGGCAGATGAAATAATTAATGTGATATCCATAAAGTGGAGTGGTATGAAGCATTAAAAAGAATACATATCTTAGTCCATTTGGGCTTCTATAACAAAATATCATAAACTGGGTGGCTTATTTACAACAAACATTAATTTCTCACTGCTCTGGAGGCCAGAAATCTAAGATCAGGGTGCTGGCAGATTCAATGTCTGGAAAAGCCCCACTTTTTTTTTTACAAGTTCCTGCCTAACATGGTGGAAGGGGCAAGGGGTCTCTCTCAGGCCTCTTTTATAAGACCACTAATCCCACTCATGTGGACTCTACCCTAATGACCTAATCTCCTCCCACAGTCTCCATCTCCTAATACCATCATCTTGGGAGTTAAGATTTCAATATATAAATTTAGGGAAGACTAAAACAGTGAATCTGTAGCAATAAAGTATAATTATTTATATTGACATGGGCATATCTAAAATATATTTTTAAGTGATAAAGGAATTTTTAGTACAAAAGTCCTGATTACATTCATATAGTGGTTATCATAAGATAATATAGCTGGTGGTAGGAGTTTGGATTATGAATGGCTTTTTCTTTCTTTCTTTTTTTTTTTTCTGAGATGGAGTCTCACTCTGTTGCCCAGGCTGGAGGGCAATGGTGCAATCTCAGCTCACTTCAACCTCCGCCTCCCGGGTTCGAGCAATTCTCCTTCCTCAGCCTCCTGAGTAGCTGGGACTACAGGTGCTCACCACCACGCTCGGCTAATTTTTGTATTTTTAGTAGAGACAGGGTTTCACCATGCTGGTCAGGCTAGTTTCGAACTCCTGACCTTGTGATCTGCCCACCTCGGCCTCCCAAAGTGCTGGGATTACAGGTGTGATATATATTTTTCTTCATTTTTAAAATAATTATTGATATGGTTTGGCTGTGTCCTCACTGAAATCTCATCTTGAATTGTAATCCCCATAAGCCTCATGTGTCATGGAAGGGACTTGGTCAGGGGTAATTGAATCATGGGGGTGGTTTTCCCCATGCTCATCTTGTGATAGTGAGTGAGTTCTCATGAGACCTGATGGTTTTGTAAGCATCTGGCATTTCCTCTGCTTGCACTCATTCTCTCTCCTGCTGCCCTGTGAAGAGGTGCCTTCTGCCATGATTGTAAGTTTCCCGAGGCCTCCCCAGCCATGTGGAACTGTGAGTCAATTAAACCTCTTTTCTTTATAAATTACCCAGTCTCAGGTATTTCCTCATAGCAGCATAAGAACAGAATAATACAGTTAGCAAAACATGTATTATAACACTTTGTAAATTAATGATTCTATTAGTTTTAACAAATAAATCATTAGGTATTCAATACTCTATAAATGCTGTATCATGCATCAAGGCACTTGACTAAGAGTTCTAATCTTAGAAATGTATCATTGGCAATATAATAAAGATACTGTAGAAATTATATTTGACACCAAAAAATCCACTTTTAGTTTTAAGTAATAGCATGAAAGATTAGACAAAACACAAGGAATTCTAAAGATCTGATTTTGAAATATTAATTTTCTCACTTCCACACACTGTATTTAAGTTTTAAATTCCTGATTGATTAAATGAGGCGCTTAATCAAGAGCTTGAAGATTGCTTCCAGCTCATTATATAATTTTTTTAAACCTTCAATTTTCTTATCTTGCAACTTTTCTACTACATTTTATACTTTTTTCAACAGGTAAAAATGTATAAGAAATTATAACTTCACAATTATATTTGAGTCTAAATAATGTTGCAAAGCTCTGATTCTCAATATCCCTATAAGGAAATGCTGCTGAAAAATCTTACCCAGGGCATAACTAAAGGATTGTTTCAGATATTTTAATGACAGCTGAGCATCGAATGCCATCTTTTTCATGGAAGATAATTGTGTTAGAAAAATAGAGGTAAAATGTTGATAATAATTGAAGACATTAAGAAAGTCCTTACATGTGTAATGTTAGATGATGTGAACCAGTTCAAGAGAATGTTAGCTTTATGGATTTCGCTGCATCTCTCACAAAAATAACCATTTTTAAAATGATCTTATTGAATCTAATTTTTTATTCCTAGTTTTGATTAAAGCTGTATTTATAGATAATCACCTCAAACATTTAAGCATCTATACATAAAATATTTTATTAAATTAAGTGTCAGAGGGTTCTAAGAGACACAATTTAGGAATTTTATGTTAACTAAATTAGGACAGGGAGAGAGAGGTAAGTTTTAAATGATAAGATATCTTAAGTTGGTCTCATATAGAACTTCAGTTCCCCACTCCTTTTTAAAGGAGTGAAAAACTCAAATAATATATATAGCATTGCATTTCTTAAGTAACTACATACACACATATAAATATATCACTATCAAAAAACAACATTTCTGTCACCTGAGGGAGTTTCGAATTTTCTATGTCTCTTCCTAGTCTCTTTCCCCAAACCTCTACTAACCATAGTTAATTTTGTCTGAGGATTTTATATAAGTGAAATTATACAGTAAGTGTAAAGTTTTTGAGGTCTATTCTTGATGTACTTTATCTGTAATTTGTTGCTTTTACTTGGACATATATATGTGTATATATGGATGTCTGTCTATATATATGTATAAGTAAAAACTTTAGAAATTTTAGAAAGAAAGCTTTTAGAAATAGAGCTACTATGATCACTCTTGAACCAGGTAGTCTTTCTTTGTTCATATGCTTTCTTTTCTCTTAGGAAAGCATTAAGGAGTGGAATTGCTGAGTCATAGCAAAAAAAAAAAGTATGTTTAACATTTTAAGTAACTTCTAAATCATTTTTCAAAGTGATTGTGTCATTTCACACTCCCCTCATCAGTATATGAGAGTTTTCACTTAATTTCCAGCATTTAAGATTGTCAGTCTTTCATTTTAATCATCTTCTTTTTGTCTCTGTTCTCTAATTAATGAAAAACATTGGGATCACATCAAGAGATATAAAAAAAATTATGCCTTTCCAAGGATTAACCTTTGTGAAATTTCAATGTGTCTTGTTTTCTCACTATAAATCAACAGGTCTGCTGCACGAGAGTCAGAACATCACTACAAAATGAAAAACATGCACCAGGAGAGAAGAGAAGAGAGAAGGCACTGCTAAGGGACACTCGATTTACTCAAGATGGAATAAGTACAAAGTTACATAGTCAGGAGAACTAGTACAAAAAAGGAATCAGGTCTGTGTCGGAGTAAAAATTGCATCTAGCAAATTTAAACAGGCAAAAAACAGTTATTCAAGGCCAATGCAATAGAAGAGAGAGGCCAGACCTATGCCTGAGCACAGCTCCAGTGAAACAAAGGTCTGAAGAATTTTTAAAAGCCCGAGTGGGGGATCATAGGCCACCTGTGTTTGCTAATTTGCTTCACGCAAAGGTAAGGTAGGTTTTCTCTTACCTTAATGACAGGAGGTAGTTTTACACCTTTTGCAGGGGAAGTTAGTCTCCTCACTTCCCATGGAAACAGAGATAGGGGCATTATCTTCCCGGATGTTCCTGTTTCAAAGAAAAGAGATGGCTCCCGGGTTCTTGAGAAAAACATTCTTGGGTTGTAAAACTGGCAAGATGCTTTTTTAAAAACTTACATTTCAGAGGGGCAGAGAAAGAATGTACAATTACAAGTTTTCTAATGTAAATGCTCTAAGACAAGGGAGGTCAGGAGTCTAGTCAGCAAGGATCCTATTTAAAGTTTAGAGAAGTTGAAAGCAACTTTAAGGCTGTCTTGGTCAACTGCTATATAAAAACAAAAGTGAAATAAATTCATAATGGTAATTGGACCAACAAGTCTCCTGGAGGCCTTTTGTCTAATTTTTTTTCCCCCAGTAATAGGTTAGAGCCTCCTGCAAAGTGCAGTCCAGTCTTAAATGAAAAGAAAGTATTTACTCAAAGTGACCACATACACGCTTTTTATTTTTTTTTTTAATTTTAGGATGGTAAAAATAGGAAGGCAAATGAAAGGAATAAGTGAATGGAAACCCATAAAGTGAAGCTTTCATTCTATTTGAAACTAGGAAATGAGGTTTTTTGGTCAAGGTGATTTCAAAGGCCAGGATTCTAAGATAGGGATTGGGTAGTCTAAATCATAGTCTTAACAGAGTTAGGTTTGTGGAAAATATTCATATAATATCCTAGAAGATTTTTAATATTTCATGTTATTGGGCCTCCGGACTTGTTGAATCAATAGGTGGGGTAAGAAAATTATATTTTTAGCAGCTCCAAGTTTATAACACGTGAGAACTCATGTTCTAAACTTTGTAGATTGGGGAACTATTGTAAGAAAAGAAATTTAAGAGATTTGCATGGGGTTTTATGATTATTATATAGTTCTAAAAAATAGCAACTAAGAAAAATATAAATACTGACCCTTGAAAGTTGTTAATTAAAATTAAGAAGTAAAGCTAGTGGGCTCTTTTAGTTAAAAGCAATTATTTCCCTCAAATACACTTATTTCAAGCAAAATAATTATAATAAATATAGGCAGAAACGTCTTTGGAAAGTGCCCTAACTTTAGTGGAATGGTTTTAACAGCTCACTGCTTATAATTTTTTTGGCTGTGGTACAATTGAACTTTTCGATTACTTGTTTCTAATCATAGACTTCTTTGATTCTATGATGGAGAGTACTCGGCATAAACATATTTAATATGGATGTCAAGATTCCATCATTATTGGTTGGCAAGATCTTTAAGTATGCATTTAAATGTTCTTTTACATTAGGCTCAGTAATTTTCATCATTTCATTGTTTCTTTTATTTCCCTAAATGATTCTCTGTGATTTTGTTATACAATGATAAGTTTATAAATCATTTCTAAGAATCAACAATAATTGATAAAAGTGAGGAATCCATAGCTGCTTTTTCATGTGATCATGTTTTTGGCAATGTTTTCCATATTCTTTTTTGTTATTAGTTGCTCATGTGTTGTCTGCTTTTGGAATCTTGAGCACATTAGGCTTTTAGACTTAAAAAAATCAAAGAACTTATTTTTGTCAACATAAAAGCTTTTGGTTCAATTTGCCCATTTTGCATAATTTCATTGAAAAGCTGTTCTCCTATTCTGTCAATCTCCATCACTTTTGTTTGAAGCATCTGGTATAACAGCTATCTCAGTCTTTTGCTTTCCTCCTTCCTTTTCCTTCGTATTCCTTCCATTTCTATCTTATCCCTCGCTTGTCATGCCTCAGTATCTTTATCTTGTATCCTAAAATGACTCTTTTAAAAACACTCCCAAGTACTGTTCCTATTGGAATTAGACTGGTGTTTTTTTTCTTCCAGAAATTATCAGGATTCAATTGCCAGTATGTGTACATATATGTAATATAGTTATATGTAAGTATATGTAATAAAATAAAAATCAAGGGCAAGTTAATCAATTGTTGGCATCCAAAATTTTAGAAAGGTGTCATGGAATTTTGACTGTGTTGCTAGGAATTCTGCAATATCAAATTCTTTATGATCCTCAACTCTCTATTTTATAATTTAATATTAAAAACATTATGAGGGATTTTGTGAGGCGGATATAATACATATTCCTTCTGTACCAAGGACTTTGAGGACTATTAGAAAAAATAAATGTATGTAATTGAAATTTTGCTTTTCTACACATATAGCTTATGGTTATAAAGTTCAGTTAACTTAAACATAGTGTGTTCTAGAGAGAAATGCTTTGGAATCTTCTGTATTTTTTTAAATTTTTTAAATTTTTTTAATCAGCTAGGTCATTCTTATTGGTCCACGCCATCTCTTGCCTCCAGCCAATAAATACATATTCAGGTAGTTGCCAATGACAGAAATACAAAGGCTAAATTGGTGCCTTTGCTGATGAAGAGATTTGATTTCTTTCTATTGCTCCTCTTGATCTTGCTAGGTAAATAATTTGTACAAAAACTGGGTCTTGTTTCTTTTGTCAATGGTTAAATATTTGTATTTTAAATAATTTACCAGGTATATAAAGTAGAATAGGAAAAATATAGCCAAGTTTTTTACACGCAGTGATATCAAATGATATGACCGTTGCAGCACATGCTGTGAGCCCGTGTCTTGTGTACATGAGCAGAGGGATAATTTCTTTCTGACTGATAGTTACCGGTTCTAATTATCCGTAGAAAATATTTCAGGCACAATATACCAAGTTAAACACTTCACATGAACATGTGTAATTGAAGGTATGCAGGGCTTACTTACAACATACAACAGATGTAGTTTGACATAAATTCTAGAATGCAGAAAGTCAGCTGAAAACATGTTAAAGCTTCAATAAATGCAGTATCCTTAACAAAAGCACTGCTTACAAGTGTGACAAATAATAGCAGCTGGCTTTTCAAAAGGCAGGAACCAGGCAGCAGGGCTCTTGAGCACAGAAGCAGACAGCCCACAGGTAGCTTCATTTTATTAGGTTAATTGACAAAATTGTTTTTAATTAAATTAATTAAAGATGGGTTGGTTTCCCCCCAAGGTGTGTCTGTAAAAGTGCTGAATAGGCTGTTGAAGGCAGTTACTTGAACTCATGCTCATGTTTAGTGAAGTTAAATTCCTATTTTCAATAGCTGAGTTTGGAAAGAAAATATAAATCAGGGAATGTTTGTTGCACTTTGTTTCTTTTCTTTTCTCTTGACAGCTCATTTCAGTCCATTGTAGCACCAGTACATGTCCTAGATAAAGCTGAAATGTACATATTAACACATATGAATATGTTACATATGTAAACTGCAGTAGGTTCATGGCTCTTGCAGGTTTGATGTGTACGATTTGGGGTATCCATGAGCAGTCCTGAAGGACCATGGTGTAACTTTACATTTGTGATACTATCCAGATGAACACTTAAACCAGTCACCTAGTTGATGTATAGAGCTAGATAAATCATCCAGAATGCATGTGAAGGCAGTATGTGATATGCAAGAAATAAAATTGTGAGCAAAAGTCAGTGTCTACTCTGCTTTCAAGATTTTGCAGCGTAGAAGAAATCATCCTCCCTCATTTTATCTCTACCATCATCTTGCATGCATTAACCATTAGGTACCATTAGGAACAAAATGCTTTGAAAAGAAAGCTCCTTCTTAGTTGTGATGGAAATTAGGATTTATTAAAAAAAAAGTGTATTTGAACGTCTTGAAATATCCTATTAATCGTTAGTGCTGTGCACTATTACTATTGTTATATTCAATTATCAATTTATTAGAATAGTTTCCAAATACTGTACTATAAAGCCCAGAGGATTGGGTCAAAGCGAGGAAGCCAGTGGTTAGAGGAGAGAGTGAGGGAAAGGTTGGGGAAAATATTACAGTAAAAATAGTTCATGATCTGGAGGAATTCCAGAGGATATCCAGATTTCTATGGTGGTGTTTTACTCTATGTCCAAATGTCCAAGCTGGCATACATATATTGGCTTGTATGGCTTATATTATACATATATATGTGTGTGTCTGTGTGTGTGGGTTCATAATATATTTAAACATAAATGTATTTATTTAAAAATATAAGTATATATAAAATATATACATTTTAAATACTGTATATATGTGTATGTTTATAAATACATATATACATACATGTATACACATATGTATATGTATACATATATACATACATGTGTAAATATCCATGTGTGTACATACATATATACATATATGTGTGCATGTATATATACATATACATATATGTGTGCATGTATATATACATACACATATATATAGAGAGAGAGAGAGAAGCTGAATTTTCAAAATGTCTATAATGTCATTACATGATATGCCATGGTAAGCCAATACATTGGAGCTACTCAGAAAGGTCAGAAGGGTTGAAACAGGTATCATAGGGCTTCTAATTTGCCTTCCCACAGGTATTACCTGGGTTCTGCCAAACACAGATAGTAAATGATTGGCTTAAAAATCTCTGAAATGAGATTGCAGATTCACCTTTTCCAACCTCTCCAGAGCTGGCATATTGTGACCATTCACGTTTATTTATCATCATGACCATTATCTTTATTCTGACCCATTGTCCCTGTATCTCCTTCACATCCAGCCATTGGCAATACCACCATAAACATATTCGTGGCTTGTATGCACTTTATTTAATTCTGATGTTCTATTCTGAATCATGCAATATTCTGATACAAGGAAAACTCTTTTTTCCTACTTTCTCTAATATGCTACCCATACAAGACAATGACTAAGAGATATAATTTAGAAGATGTACCTTTTTTATAACTTAAGAGAGTTGAAGTGCTTTCCTAAAATTAGATTATAACTTGATATTTAATTTTTCATTTAGAAAGATTTTCCAAGAGGAAATTAAGAATTATCGTAACCATGTTTGATTTTTAAATACATTCTTTCTTCATGCCTTTTTTCCAAGAAAATGACAGAAATGTTGTCTGCTGTACACTTCAGAAGAAATGAAAAGCAGAAAACAAACCTTAAGACTGTATTCAAATTCACTCAATTTATTTAAGAAATATTTGTTTAGCACTGATCATGTACTAGGAAAATCGTTACAAAAAGACTCCTTTCTTGAGGTGTTTTGAGTCTAGTGAAGGAGACAATCAATAAACAAGAAACAAAAAAATAGTAATTTGTATATTATATTTCTAGCAGTGCTTTGGGAAAAAAAATCGTTTACGGTGTAGGGAACTTCTGGAGGACTGATATTAGGCAAGCGAGTTTGTTACACCAAATAGAGTTATTATGGTTGGACCTGTTAAGATTGAAAAGATATTTTATTAGATTGTAATTTCAATTTCAAATACTGCATGTTTGTATGTAAAAAATAACAAAGAAAAGGTAGAACATGTAAAGCTGCTCTCTACTCCAACATCAATAAAACCATTATTCATTCCTTAGATTTTACTATACCTTTTTTAGGTTTCACCTAGATTTGGAGGGGCCTTCTAAATGATGTTTTGTATTATCTTTCTATATGTGTCAATCTACCTACCTATCTATGTTAAAGCTGCAGAAATTTCAAATACAACTTCCCTTTATAAATGGGAAGCACTCCACAGTGGACAATCCTTTTTAACTAGGACATGAAGGATCAGCCAATTTAGCCATTTGTCTACACAGAAAAATCTGCTGTTCTAAAAAGCGTTTCCTTAGTAAAGATTTAAAAGCCTAAAATAAAATACTTCAAACCAGGAAAACATATAACAGCTCAGGTCTTATTTTAAAGTATCTTTTTCCCGACCCCCTGAAAGACAGATAATGCTAGTTTATTGTTTTTCTTCTTGAAATCTTCTTCCTATACATACAGTCAACTTTAGGCACTAGATTGTCTTATAAATATTAATTTATAGTTAATTAGTCGTTTTATTTGAAAGAATGCTAAAAATGTCTGGTCTGTCAAAGCATGCATACTAATTATAAGTAAACGCACCTTCACAGCCTTCATAAAGAAATGATAGTTTAATCTTAGTACTGTCACTTCTTATTGGAATGGATGATTCCTGGCAGCTCTGTGTCAAAACGAGTTGTCAGAGGGGATTACTTCAAAGACTCAGGTTCTTAATTGACAAAACAATAAGACAGAAAGACAATCCACAGTTCAATGCATAGCCTCATTTATATGGAGTTTCCAACGCTACATTCTACACAATTAGTAACTTTATATTTGAATAGAAGAAATCTTAAATCACAGACCAGGATTTGGGTCAAACCTTAGCAGTCCCTAAAGGCATGTAGTAATGTGACCTTGCTTACATTTGATTTGTTTTAATTACCATGCAGCATGGGTGAAATCACACTTTACTACTCACAATAATTGTTATTTTATTCCAGCTCTTCTTGTACTTCCATAGTATTGTAAAATACTTAGAAAAATATCTGGTAGATAAAAGTGGCTATCTGCTCTATTTCAAATCTTAACCATATACCATTAGGCACAGCATGGATGGAGATCTCCCTCCTTTCAATTATTAACAGATTTCTGTAAGGTACTAGGTAGAGCTTTGGAAGAAAACCAAAAAGAATTTTACCTTTCAAACTAATGGTGTCTTTTTTTTATTATTATTTATACTTTAAGTTCTGGGATACATGTGCAGAATGTGCAGGTTTGTTACATAGGTGTACACGTGCCGTGGTGGTTTGCTGAACCCATTAACCCGTCATCTACATTAGGTATTTCCCCTAATGCTATTCTTCCCCTAGCCCCAACAACCCCGACAGGTCCCAGTATGTGATATTCCCCTCCCTGTGTCCATGTGTTCTCATTGTTCAACTCCCAGTTATGAGTGAGAACATGTGGTGTTTGGTTTTCTTTTCTTGTGTTAGTTTGCTGAGAATGATGGTTTCCAACTTCATCCATGTCCCTGCAAAGGACATGAACTCATCCTTTTTTATGGCTGCATAGGATTCCATGGTATATATGTGCCACATTTTCTTTATCCAGTCCATCATTGATGGGCTCTTTTAAACTTCTAATCCTAACACTAGAATGTGTTAGCACAATACTAACTGTTTATATGTACATTCATTCACTCCACAGTTACAAGGAAGGTGTTATTACTATCTTTAATGTTTAGATGATAAAATTGCTGCTTAGAAAGGTTTAATTGTCCTAAATCACCCAATATAAAAGTGAAAACTACAGGTTTGCATATAAATCAGCTTGTGATGAACGCCCACAGTTTTAATCAGGGGGCAATATTAGTTTATAATATTAATGAATATATTTTTCTTTTTAGAGAATTTCTGACATTCTATTCAAAGAAATTCTGGAAATTATTCAAATGAGAAGTAATCTTTTTATGTGAGGTACAAAATAAGTAAGCCTGTTTGGAAATTTTGTAAAATACATTGATAACTACATGCACAACAGAAATTTGAAACTCACTCTTTTCTCGATATCATGCGCCTTCCTCCTATTGTATCTCTCAGTCCTCTAATCTCCCTCAATGTGCTCCAGTGGCACAGGTCTCTTTATGTGTCCTGCAAAACACCAGACATAACTTAACACTGTTGATGTTTACCTTGATCACCTGGCTGAGGTAGTGTTTGTAAGGTGTGTACAAGATTAAATTTGTCTTGGAAACCTAGAGAATTCATGTGAGAAATGCCCACTGGAAAATTAAAAGGAATGTTTGTTGGAACTATAGGAGTTGGAGAGGGAGGGAAGTTTTTTTTTTTTTTTTTTTTTTTTGAGAAGAAGTCTGGCTCTGTCTCCCAGGCTGGAGTGCAGTGGAGTGATCTCGGCCTACTGCAAGCTCCACCTGCCGGGTTCACACCAGTCTCCTGCCTCAGCCTCCCGAGTAGCTGGGACTACAGGTGCCCACCACCATGCCCAGCTAATTTTTTTGTATTTTTAGTAGAGACGGGGTTTCACCGTGTTAGCCAGGATGTTCTCCATCTCCTGACCTCGTGATCCGCCCACCTCAGCCTCCCAAAGTGCTGGGATTACAGGCGTGAGCCAACATGCCCAGTCAGAGGGAGGAAAGTTTTTAATTTAAATTTTGGAACTATTGCTTTGAACGGAGTTAACAGGGGCTTTCGCTAGTTTATTTGTTTTAAGACTTCTATGAGACATTAACATGTCAATAAACATTGTGAATTTTCAGGAAAAACATATAATATATGGTTTTCTCCACATTTATTTGGCCAAAAAGAAAAATAAACATATTTTCTATATTCTGCTTATTAATGTCTAAAACTAGTCAAACTTTCTCACTTTACACATGCAGAAACTGGTATTAAATGCTAATTAATTCATTCAGCCAGGTGCAGTGGCTCACACCTGTAATCCCAGCACTTTGGGACGCCAAGGCAGGTGAATCACCCGAGGTCAGGAGTTTGAGACCAGCCTGGCAAACATGGTAAAACCCCATCTCTACTAAAAGTACAAAAATTTAACTGGGCATGGTGGCTGGTGCCTGTAGTCCCAACTACTTGGGAGGCTGAGGCAGGAGGATTGCTTGAACCCAGGAGGTAGAGGTTGCAGTGAGCCAGGATCATGTCATTGCACTCCAGCCTGGGCAACAAGAGAGAAACTTCATCTCAAAACAAAAACAAAAAGAAAAGAGCTAATTAATTTATTTACTTACTGTGTGCTGAACACCTCTTGTTGGGCAGCAGTGATACTTTATTCCCTTGATAACAGTGGTAAACCAGACAGGGATGCTTCTGCCTACACAGCTACACACGGCTCATTACACCATGCTACCTCAAAAAGATGGGAATTTGGAAGCATAATACAAGTTAAATAGTATTGTTTAACTTTTAACTTACCTGGCCCTAAAATACAATATTGCATTGAAAAGTGTTTATTTGTCCTATGGTTGAGAATAGAAACACACTTAGAAACAATTAAATAGTTACTCATTGGAATTGGCTTTACTATAAATAAAATGTTAAGGTCCAAAATAAAATTTTAAAGCATTTGTAGAAAATAAATTACGTTCCCTTTTCACTTTTCTTCCTCTGGAATATGTACGCTGCTCATCAAGGTAAAATAAAATAAAGCAAAATATATAACATAAAACAGAATTAGGACACTTCACAAGGTGTACCTAAATAAGTGAGTGAATCAGCATACTTCTATTTGTTTGATGTAGCAGACAATTACATTATTACACTTCATAGAATAAACATAGTTAACAAATCATGCACATTGTCTCCCTATTCCTATTCAGAGGATCACACCGTTTGACTATATTTTTTGGTGAGTATTTCCATTTGCAGACTCAGAAATCAGAATTGTACTTCTGTTCATTTTGCTCCTCTCCCTAATGCTATTTAGATTAATAAGATAAATACCATCCTAAGTCATTTGCACTCGGCCAAGGTAAAGTACGTGGAATGAAAACTTATTCTTTCCATCCAATACAGTTCTCATTGCAAGGAGAAAAAGGAGTAAATGTGGAAAACAGGGAAAAAATAAACATCTTAAGGTAATATTCTGATTCATATCATTATTTTCATACTCACTTTATTTTAATACTAAAAAAATACTATTTATATTACCTAAACATCCTAAACCCTAAATCTTGTTTTGCAAATGTTCTGAATTCTTTCTCCATTTACACAAACGTCACTTGCAGACTAATTTTACTTTCGAAACTAAAGTCTTTTACAATTTTTTCCCTTGAGTTGGCCATGCAATATTTTTATTTATTTTTAGGTTTTATTTATTCGAGAGTTTTTTTTCAAGATTTAGGCTTAGTCTTGATAACTAATGTACATTGTTTTCAATGTAGTAGGATTGTTCTGAACGTATCATTTACCAACTCCACTCATCTCAGTTAGGTTGCCAAAGAGAACAAATGAAAGTTATAAAAAGTATTAATTATTTATATGTTATCATGTTGTGAGTGAAACTGAACTGATTGAAATACAATAAGTCTAGTATAAGAATTTTGGAGTTAGAAAGAACTGAGTTGACAGCTGGGTCTACTACTCATTAACTGTGCTCTGCCCTTGACAAGTTAATACTTAACTTCAGTTCAAAATCTATAATATAAGGATGAATAGCTTTTGCAGCAATAAATTTAAAATGTATGAAAACTTGGTAGGATTATATATCAGAGTTTTAATCTGTGTGCTTTTCTCATCCCATTTTCTATCAATTTTACTGCATACCCTTTCTCTTTTTCTACCCCTCATAGTTGTTTGAGCCCTCTATTACAAGGCTAGCACAAAGGCTGTGAATATTGCACTGGTCAAAAAGATTCATGTTCATGTTTTTAAAAAGAGTTCTTCAGGCAGCAGAAACTAGATTAATGTTTATTTAAGGAAGTAATAGGAAAGAAGGAGGAGGAACACCAGGGCCTTGGAAACTCAAGTTCTCAAGAACCACAGAAGAAAAACGGAGTTATTCATCTTTGGTGAGAGAAGTCGGTAGAAGACCAAATGTAGGTGGTTAGGTCCAAGTACTGGAAATCCTGTGGAAACTAATTCAGGGCCAATATGCACATTTTGTTACCATCCTTTGGCCTGCAGCAAATCAACTGCCTACCGATTGCTCATCCTGGATTAATGAATGCCTCATTGTGTTTGGGAGATTTTTAGGGCATTAATAATTCAATCAATCTTCAAAGCCTATGGAATAGAGGTTGAAAGAACTTGGACTTCTTTTTATATAATAGTATGGAAAGGGAAAGTTTAGCTCCAAAACATAGGAACAAAGCAGAGTTCCTTTGAATTTTCTTCCAATCTAGGCTGCAGTAGAATGGATATTTGCTTCTCAAAAGACTTGGAATGAAGGACCAGTTTTCTTTTTCCAATATGTTACAAACTAATAACTTTGTAAAATACAGGGGAATATGCCCTTATGGCTAGAAGTAGAAGTTGCGGTTGGTAGGTTTTAAAATATCAAGATACATATTGCCCCAACTGTGTATTCAAAATATATATATCAAAAATATTCAAGTATTCAAAATATATATCTCAAAAAATCATGTATTTATATGAAACTAATAACATAAATATTTGATAATCAACCTCTTAACAGAAATCAATTAAACTAGCAAAACAAGTATTATTTTATTGAGAGCATTCTGTTATGGTTAATTACAAAGTAATACATTCTAAAGAAACTTTGTTATATGTAGGTATACCTCAAAGATACTGTGGATTCAGTTTCAAACTACTGCAAAAAGCAAATATAATAAAACAAGTCACATGAATTTTTTGGTTTCTCAGTGCATACAAGATAAGTTATGTTTACATTATACTGTAGTCTGTTAAATGTACAATACAATTTTGTCTAAAAACAATTTATATACCTTAATTAAAAACACTTTATTGCTAAAAAGTGCTAACAAGCATCGGAGACTTCAGTAAGTTGTAGCGTTTTTGCTGGTGGAGAGTCTTGGGTGTTGATGGCTGCTAACTGATCAAGATGGTGGTTGCTGAATGGGATGAAGGTGGCAATGTTTAAAAATAGCACAAACATAACGCCTGCCACATGGATTGCCTCCTCCTTTCACAGAAATTTTCTCTATAGCAGATGGTGCTGTTTGGTAGAATTTTAATCAAGTAAACCTTTTTTCAAAATTGGAGTCAATCCTCTCAGTCCTTGCCACTGCTTTGTCAACTAAGTTCATAAAATGTTCTCAAATCTTTGTGGTCATTTCAATGATGTTCACAGAATCTCTACCAGGAATAGATTCCCTCTCAAGAGACCACTTTCTTTGCTCATTCATAAGAAGCAACACTTCATCCCTTCTAGTTTCATCATGAGATTGCAGCAATTCAGTCACATCATCAGATTCTAATTCTAATTCTACTTCTCTTGCTATTTCCACCAAATCTGCAGTTACTTTCTCCACTAATGTTTTGACCACTCAAAGTCATTGATGAGGGTTGAAATAAACTTCTTCCAAACTCTTGTCAATGTTTGCTTTTGACCTTCTTTCATGAATCATGAATGTGCTGAATGAAAACTAGGATAGTGAATAATTTCCAAAATATTTTCAATTTACTTTGCTTACATCTATCAGAGGAATCACTATTTATGGTGCTAAAGCCTTTTGCAATGTATTTCTTAAGTATTAAGACTTGAAAGTGAAATGATGCCTTGACCTATGGGCTGCAGAATATATGTGGTTTTTATCAAACATGAAAACAATATTAAATTGTTTGTACCTCTCCATCAGAGAACTCTTGTATGAATAAGTGCATTGTCAATGGGCAGTAACATTTTGAAAGGAATCTTTTTTTTCTGAGCAATAGGACTCAACAGTGGACTTAAAATATTCACTAAACCATACTGTAAACAAATGTGCCATCATCTGTTTGTTCAATTTATAGTGTTGACTATATTACTTTGTTGTTCCATTTATACAGGTAAAGTAGAATTAGCATAAACCTTAAGTGCTCTCAGATGTTTGGTATGGTAAATGAGCATTGGCTTCAAATTCAAGTCACCATCTGTATTAACCCTAACAAGAGTGTCAGCCTGTCCTTTTAAGCTTTGAGGTGGGGCATTGATTTCTCCTCCTTTCTAGCTGTTAAAGTCCTAGATGGTATCTTCTAATAGAAGGCTGTTCTATCTACACTGAAAATTATTTGTTTAGTGTAACCACCTCTATCAATTAATTATCTTAGCTAGATTTTCTGTATAACTTACTGTAGCTTACATCATCACTTGCTGCTTCACCTTGACATCTGGTGTTGTGGAGATTGTAAGCCAACTTCATGAACCAACCTCTGCCAGCTTCCAACTTCCCTTCTGCAGCTTTTTCACCTTTCTAAGCCTTTATAGAATAGAAAAGTGTTATGGCCTTGCTCTGGTTTGGGCTTTGGGTAAAGAGAATGTTGTGGTTTGTTTGAGGCGTGAATGAGGTGAGGAAGAAAGAGTGGGGAATGGATGGTCAGTGGAGTAGTCAGAACACACCTAATATTTATCAATTAAGTTTGTCATCTTATATGGGCTCAGTTCTTGGTGCCCCAAAACAATTAGAATAGTAACATCTAAGATCACTGATTACAGATAACCATTACAGACAAAATAATAATTAAAATAACAGACATAATAATAATTAAAAGCTTGAAATATTTTAAGAATTACAAAATTGTGACACAGAGACATGAAGCGAGCCCATGCTATTGGAAAAAATGGTGTCAAAAAACCTACTTGATGTAAGGTTGCCACAAAACTTTGGTTTGTTAAAAAAAAGTATTTATGAAGCACAATAAAATGAGAAATACCTGTAATTTCCAAGGAAAATGGAGTACTGTGCATGCACAAGACATTGTATAGATGTTGGAAAGGAATGTTCAGATTTAAAAGGATTAGTTGAAAGATACATTAAGTTAAATTTAACCTCATAGAAAGTGGCATAAAATTGGAGAGTTAAATTTTTCTATTGTAATAAGAGTTTTGACTGATTTCTTATTACTGAAAATTATATGTATTTTAGAAATAAAAATTGTTCCAATATAGACTTCTGGAGAAATAGCTTTGAAATAGAATAGTTGAGTTTTCCTTCTAGTTGTATTAAGCAGCTGTGTAGGTACTCACAATATTTGTCACATATTGTCATTAGTAAGAGATTGAATATCACAGTGATCTAATGACATTTTCTCAGTTTAGATCACTTTGTCAGTACATATTTTTAGTTTACTTCAAGGTTATTTTTTGAGTAAATAAAAACATTTTGCCAGTGTATTCATCCTCCTATTTTATGTACTTTCCTTGAAAAAAATAATTTGGTGTTATCTGTTCTTTATTAAATCACAGTTGCCTTGCTGAACTGTAAATGAGCTTGTAACAATTCAAGATTTGTGAAGTATACGTGAATTAAAATATGTCTGCCTTTATTGACGAATGTGCTTGTATATTTGGATCAGTGAAGGTTTAGAAGTATTAGGAAAAGAACTGTTTTAGAAATATAGCTCAGCATTAGAAAGCAACAGAATTGTACTACCTGGACTTAAACTCTTGAGTGCAAAAGATGCATTCACTAAGCAAAATATGATAGATTGTAGAAACATCAGAATTGTTTTGAGTGCTGAGTCTGACATGCTGAAACGTTTAGAGAATTTTCAGAATATTTAGCAGTTCATTCCTGAAGATGAGTTAACAAAAGTATCAGGTAAATTATATCATTATTTCTCCCTTTTGGAAAACCTGTTGTTCTCACTTTGATACATTCGGTGGCAAAATTCTATTTAAGAATGGAAAGGAATGTGCTATTAAAATTTAGTCTCCTACTAAATGTATTATTCTATGTTTGACACTCCTTAGCTAAGAAGAAGCAGCTAATTGTTAGAGTTAGGGGGAATCTGAGATGGAGATATCCTATTACGAGTTTCATTATCCTTGATTCAGAATCTGGTGTATATTTTTCCCTAATGTGATTTCTTTTTCTCTTAGGAACTTTCTTCCTTCTAGTGATTTTAAACCTTTGGGATGCTTTTCAATCTTTTTCCCTCCTCCCTCTATCTCTCCTTTCCTTCCTTCTTTCTTCCATCTTTTTCTCCTTTTCTTTTCTCTGCTTATCTTTTCCTCCTATACTAAAATAGCATCATCATACTTATTTTTCATTCTTGGTTCTTCCTTTAATCAGAACAACGAAGGTAGCTTCTGGGGTATAGTTTATCTTCTGCTATCTGGGTCCTGGTCACATTTGTGAGAATTCATAGAAGTACAGAATTATCATTTGTAAATTTTCTCTATGTAAAATTGCAATCAAGTATTTTTAAGTGGCCTACATTTATTCTGGATTGAGCATTCAAGCCTTACCTTCTTTGATAATATTTCTAAAATCCCTTCACCTCTTTATAAAACATCTTATTTCTGAAGGCCAAGCTCCTCCTTTCTCATTCAGTTCAATGATTATACTCTCAAAGATTATCCTACTTATATTTCCACCATTGTTTTGTTGTTATTGCTGTTGCTATTTAAGTTCTTCATTAGCAGTGGTTTACAGTTGGTTACTACTAGAAAACAGTTTGTAATGTTATATTAAAGATGAGGTTCCCTAAAAATTTTAACTTGTTCAAATTGACTGTATATGAGGACATGTGAAAAACTCTAAAGGTGCCTTTAAATTATTCATTCCCAGTCTGAGACATAAAAGGTACAAATTACATTGCCATCACAAGAGCAAGAATGCTATCAAAGACGGCTGGAGTTGCAAAATAAACTCCCTTGAGGAGGCTTCCATAGATCGAAGGTGGGAAATACATCAAGAGGAGTAACTGCAATGGATTGAAACATAGTATGTCAAATTCCATTAGTTTATTAAGCCACTAAAATGTTGTAGATTAATTCCCATTGGTACTTTTGGAAAATGTCTAGAAATAACTTGTTTGAAAAATGACAAATGAAAGAAAACAATCAAATATTTATCTTGATTTTTATTTCTAAATTTACCATAGATAACCAAATAATTCTCAAGAAAATGTGTCTCTCTTTAGAATTATTGTAGTTGGTAGAAAAAGAAGAAATTATATACAAATCCCATTTTATAAACTCCTAATAAATTTCTTGATTTAGGCAATAATAATAGCCACTAGTATGACGAAAACAAAGACAAAAAGCTTATTTGTACCTCTAGATGAAAAAACACGAGCCACCTATAAGGCATTCTTGCATTAAAAAAAAGAAAAGAAAAGAAAAGAAAAAGATCTAACCTGAATCTAATTATAGTCCTTATATTTCAAAAGTTTAGAAAGAGGAAGGGGTAAGAAGGAGGAGGAGGAAGAGGAGCAGGATGAAGGAAAGGGAAAATGGAATAAATTGTACATTTTAAAGATATGAATCATTAGTTCAAATAAATATTTCCATTCAAACTTAGAACTTCAGATTTTTTTACCCTAATATGTTAAATCCTACATCTGTAGCTCCTGTCTCTTACCTGAAAAACTTAGTGACAAAGGTGCTATAGTTTGAAAGTTTGCATGCCTCCGAAATTCGTATGTTGCAATCTAATCCCCAATATGTTGATATTAAGAAGTGGGGCCAGGCCGGGCGCGGTGGCTCATGCCTGTAATCTTAGCATTTTGGGAAACGGAGGCGGGCGGCACATCTGAGGTCAGGGAGGCAGAGGTTGCGGTGAGCCGAGATCCGCTATTGCACTTCAGCCTGGGCAACAAGAGCAAAACTCCGTCTCCAAAAAAAAAAAAAGTAGGACCTTTGGGAGGTAAGGAGATTACAAGAATAGAACCCTTCAGAATGGGATTAGTGCCATTATAAAAGGGGTCTGAGTGAGCTTGTTTTCCCCTTTGCCCTCCTGCTATATGAGAATGCCTGAAGAAAGCACCATTTATGAAGCAGAGGGCCTTCACCAGACACCAAATCAGCTGCAAACTTCATCTCCAACTTCTCAATCCCTAGAATTGGGCTACACCCAGCTAAGCCATGGGAAAGTGACTGTCCAGAGCCTGGAGGTTCATTCCACAAGCCAGTATGTCTAGAAGTTGTAATATTGAGGAGGTTCATTCCACAAGCCAGTGTGTCTGGAAGTTGTAATATTGAGTCAAAGAAAATTATTTTCAAGATTTAAAATTGAATGTTGTTTTTCCTCTTGGGTTTTAGACTTACTTGAGACCTGTTACTCCTTGCTTTCTTCTGATTTCTCCTTTTTGGGAACGAAAAAGTTTATTCTACGCATGTTTCACTATTTTATGTTGGACGCACATAACTTACTTGATTTTGCAGGCTCACAGCTGGAGAGAAATTTGCCTTAGGATAAATCACACCTTTAATTTCACCTCTATGTGATTTAGATGATATTTAGTTGAGACTGGACTTAGACTTTAAAGTTTATCTTGAAAAAGTTAAGAAATTGGGGCTACTAGAATTAAATTAATGTACTTTGCATGTGAGAAGGACATTAATTTTGAGTGGCCAGGGGCAAATGCTATGGTCTGAATTTTGTGTCCCCCCAAATTAATATGTGGAAATCTAAGCCACAATATGTTGGTATTAAGTGACAGGGCCTTTAGAAAGTGACTAGGTGTTGAAACTAATATTCTCAGGAATGTGATTAGTTCACTTATTTAAAAAAAAAAAGAGATTTAGGTGAGCTTGCCTTTCTCCTTACCCTTCTATCATCTAAGATACAGCAAGAAGGTGCCATTTGTGAAGCAGAGAGCCCTCATCAGATAATGAATCTTCTGGTGACTTAATCTTGAACTTTCCAGCTTTTAGATCTGTGAGCAATAAATTTATGTTGTGTATAAATTACTGAGTTTAAAGTATTTTTTATAGCAACCTGAATGGACTAAGACACAAATATAACAAAAGGATTGCCCATATACACTGACCTTTTTATTCTGTTGACAGGTAATTTCTTTTTTATTTTTGTCATATTTTATTTATGATTATTATTTTACTAATTATTTAAGATATTTCAAACCTATTAACAATTTTAAGACAGTAAACTTCACACATTCATACATTTTAAACATTTTCTACCATCTGAGCTCTTTCTATCTCCTTTAGTTCAAATCTTATTGCTGTAATTTCATGTCAATTACTTCTCGTTGAATAACTAAACTAGATGAATATAGAGTTGCCAAGGCAGCATTAAATCAGTTTTCCCTTGCACAGCTTTGCAGCAGATGTATTGTGCCCATCTGGCTGATCTGCTGCTCATGTCCCTTTGCCTTTATCTTAATTAGTTCAGACTACTACAACAAAGCACCCTAGACTAGGTGGCTTACAAACAACAGAAATTTATTTCTCATAGTTCTGGAAGCTAAGAAGTCCAGGATCAAGATGCAGGCAGAGCAGGTGTCGGTAGGGCCCAGCTGCCTTGTTGCACATGGACATTTCTGAGTGTATCCTCATATGGCAGAGAGCAGATAGAGAAAAAACAAGCACTCTCATGTCTTGGATAAGGGCACTAATCCCATTCATGAGGACTTTGCCTCATGACCTCAGTACCTTCCAAAGGCTACACCTCTTAATACCATCATACTGGGAGTTAGATTTCAACATATAAATTTTGGAGGAATGCAAATATTCAGTCTGTAGCAGGCTTATTGTGATTTAAGGGAGTGCTACTTAACCCTAATGTGTACAACTGAGAAAACTGTAAAAGTGAGGATTCTGACTTAGTAGATTTGAGGTGGGGTTTCAGTTTCTGTATGTCTAACAAGGTTCTATGAGATGGCGCTGCTGCTTGTCCCTGAATTACACTTTGTGTAGCAAGAGTTTAAGATTTTCTGTGATAAGGGATTTTCTTTTCAGATGAGTAATATGCTAGATTTCCCCTCTTTATCAATTTTCTTGTGTTTGGGTAGGTAATTAAAAGGATAGCAGTACCAAAATTGAGGTAGCTGTTTTTCCTGGGTTTTGTTGTCTGATTTTTTCTTACCCTCTTTACTGATGGTATCTCTAAGCTGTCATTGGTAAGCTGGTCCTCTTCACAGTGTTCATCTTCATTCCTAGTGCATGTTCTGTCTTATTGGTCTACCTCCTGTACCTTAGCCATGGCTGTCAGTGTTCTCAGCTCAGGGAAGCTTAACATATAGTAATAGAGAGTAATAGTATTTTCTCATTTAATAAGAAAGAAGCTACTGGGTTGCTTTCAAGGAGAGCTCTCTAACTTCATCTTTTCCTGACTCACCATTTTGGAGGTAATCTGTTGTGGGTAATGTGTATTAGAGTTATGATCACTGCATATTTTCTGCCTTCAACTGCAGCACCACCTGTAACATTTGTGGCCTCTGTACTTAATTCCCTTTAACGACATCAAACCTCAAGCCTTTCCACCTCATAAACCACAGAGTTGCTTCCTGGTTTACCTTCTTTATAACAATCTACTGCACATATTATCTTTCTTAGTGTGTTTCAGTTAATTATATCTTAAATATTTCTTACAGTACACGTAACTGAAAGATGCTGTGGATTTGAGGTTACTGGGAGCTGCTACTTTATCTGCTCCTCATCTCTGCCCCGGGTGCAAAGCTTATTTTCTGAGATTGAGAGAGATCCAATAATGAGTGGCACCTGGGTTCCTTCTTCACCGCTCAGTCATGGAGATGATGACTAAGACCCACTCTAATGCCTGCAGGTCCCCTTCATGGTGACATTGATTAGGCCAGAGATGGTGGATCCATTCAGGGATTTCTTGGACTCACCCTTTACTTCCAGAACCGGACTCAACTTTTGTTTTTATATCTGCAAAAATTAGAAAATCATGCCTACTTTACAGGAGAAGTAGAGAAAATATTTGCAAAGCACATAGCAAAAACCAAGCATACAAATACTTGCAGGAAAAAAAGTAGATTTTAAAAATGTTTATGAAAAACTTTTGTGAATTCAGAAAAATACGATTGTTATCGTAGATAGGTTGTTAATACCTACTGATCACTTTTCTTTTCTATAAAATGATGGAAAAGCAGTTCATATACTGCAGAGGAAAGCTAGTATTAGCACTGTTCTTCAGTAATCAAGCTCCCTAGATATGTGGAGGTAACTTGATAAAGAAGATGATGATTTGCATCTCTTGGGAGATTTCATTTGCCTCTTAGAGCCCAAGATTACCAGAAAGGCATTGTGTTTTGACAGATAAATTTCAATTGGACACATTTTAGATCAACACATAAATGCCTTAAGAAAATACCTTTTTTGAGTATAATGTTTGACAATCTTGTTCCAAATTCAGTTTTCTTTCATACGATAAAGTTTCACATGTCAAGAAAGATAGTCAAGGAACATTGTTAGGTGAGACACAAGGAGGATACCAACTTTGCCCCATGATTTGAACACATTTATCCTTGGAAGCACCCTTCATCCTTCCCATTTTAGCTCTATGTACCCTGTGATATTTAATACTTCCCACATACACCTAGAAGATCTATTCTAATGCAAGTGAACAAAGAGGAGGAGGAGGACTGTGAGGCAAGGAAGTTCATGTGTAGGTGCTGAGAAATCTGTAAGGGTTCTGGTGTTTTATCTTTTCTCTGTTCTCTGATGACCTTGGGATATAAGGTCACTATGGTGAATGAGGAGCCAGTCATTTCTAGAGAAGCTTTTAAGATAATGTATGTTCACCTTCTGATATACAGAGATAGGCTACATAAAACATCTTATGACTTTAAACACACTGGAGCTCACCTGATAAACAGAGAAGCTATTTCTATAGAAATATATGATGGGTGAAAAATATCTCCAATGATAAGGTCTAAGCTTCTTCAATAGTAAAGTGTATTCTGTAGTAACAGGCTTTGGGAAAGTTCCAGTGTTTATAATAAAGATGAGTTGAAAAGTTTAAAATAAATAAAAAAATGTGTAGATTAATTGCTAAAGAAAATTATATCTAGGTAACAATAATAGAGGTTGTTTTAAATGTGATTAAAATAATATTCCATTAAAGGTAGCAGAGTGACATGATCTTTATAAAGTGAATGTTCAAGTTGTCATGCCCATGTTTCTAAGAAAATATGGCCAAGAAAAATAATTTCTAAAAGTGGCCATAGAAAAATACGTATTCTACCTTTATGGTAATTTTTTTGTGGTGCTCCTTTTTGATAATGAGTGATGCTGTTGAGATTAAAAGTCCCTTCCTTCGTATGGTCTTTGGAACTTTGCCTCTACTCTATTAACTCTCTCACCTAATATTAGGAGAGTGATAGCACTGACTCCCAATCTTACCTGTTAAATAAGTCCACAACAGCAGGTGAAATTCCTCGGGCCAATTTTGAACTTAGTAGCTTTGATTACAGGGTGGTTTCTGCTTCCATTTGTTAACCTTTCGAAATTCAGCTTGATGCTCTACGTACTGATTCAGCCAAGGTTACTGTGCTATTCGTCTTGCCATAAATTACATGGATAAACTTTTAAAAATCTCTTTAGCTTAACTGCGTTTGATCTTCTCTGGATTATAATAGAAAGAATAATACTTATCCAAGATTTGGC
Organism: Pan paniscus; assembly: GCF_029289425.2. Classification (NCBI taxonomy): domain Eukaryota; kingdom Metazoa; phylum Chordata; class Mammalia; order Primates; family Hominidae; genus Pan; species Pan paniscus. Next base: position 64,999,885 of record NC_073252.2, on the reverse strand, counting down.
AGTATTATCTTGTTTTATTTTGGAGGGGTGGAGGAAGAGGTGTAGAGCAGGACAAATTCAGTTGAAAAAACTTTTTGTTTGCATTCTTTCATGAGCCTTTTAACTGATTTCCATGGTATCAGCAACCTCTTCCTTCCATTCAGTCCATTGAAGCAATCTTTGAAGTATGCATATTTGATCAGGATAGTCCTCAGCTAAACAAACAAACAAACAAACAAACAAATAAAGAGTATTTCAATGGTTTTCTATGGCCAGGTAATGGAGGTCATAATAAAAGCCTACCTTGAAGACATTACAGGTTTGGTTCAGACAACTGCAATAAAGCAAATATCAGAATAAGTGAGTCATGGAAAATTTTTGATTTCTCAGTGCATATAAAAGCTATCTTTACATTATACTGTAGTCAATTAAATGTGCACTTGCATAGTGCCTAAAAAACGACATATATAACTTTATTTAAAACTATTGCTAAAAATTGCTAATGATCTGAGCATCCAGCAAGTTGCAATCTTTTTGCTGGTTATGGGCCCTGCATTGATGTTGATGGCTTCTGACTACTCAGGGTGGTGGTTAGTGAAGGTTGCGATAAATGTGGCAATTTCTTAAAATGAGAAAACAATGAGGTTTGCCACCTCAATGGACTCTTCCTTGTGTAAAAGATCTATCTGTAGCATGGAAGGCTGTTAGATAGCATTTTACTTACAATAGAACTTTTAAAATTGAAGTCAATCTTTCAAACCCTGCTGCTCTACCAACAAAGCTTGTGAGATGTTCTAAATTCATTGTTGTCATTTCAACATTATTTACTGCACACTCTCCAGGAGCAGATTCCATCTCAAGAAACCACTTTCTTTGTTCATCCACAAGAAGCAATTTTTCATTCATTCAAGTGTTATCATGATGTTGCAGCAATTCAGTCACATCTTCAGGCTCCACTTCCAATTCTAGCTCTCTTGCTATTTCTGTCACATGTTGAGTTAATCCCTCTACTAATGTCTTGAACTCCTCAAAATCATCCACAAGAATTAAAATCAACTTCTTTCTAATTCCTGTTAATGTTGATATTTTAACCTCCTTCTATGAGTCACAAAAGTTCTGAATGGCATCTAGAATGGTGAATTCTTTCCAGGAAGTTTTAATTTACCTTGCCCAGATCTATCATAGAAATTACTGTCTGTGGCAGACATAGCCGTCGGAAACATCTTTCTTAAATGATTGGACCTGAAAGTTAAAATTCTCAAACCATGTACTCCGGGATAAATATTGTTTTAGCAAGCATGTAAACAACATTAATTTCCTTGTTCATCTCCATTAGAGCTCTTGGGTAACCAGGTACATTTTGAATGTGCAACAATATTTTGCAAGAAATATATATTTTTCCTGATCAGTAGATCCTAGTAGTGGACTTAAAATATTCAGTAAACCATGATGATATACTTTCATCCAGGCCTTGTTGTTTTATTTATGGAGCACAGGCAGAGTAAATTTAGCATAATTTTTAAAAACGCTAGGTTTTTGAAAATTGTAAATGAGCATAAGCTTCAACTTCAAGTCACCAGCTACATTAGTCCCTAACAAAAGAGTCAGCCTGTGCTTTGATGCTTTGAAGCCAGCCATTGACTTCTACTCTCTAGCTATGTAAATGTTAGATGGCATTTTCTTCTGATAGAGGGCTGTGCCATCTATACTGAAAATCTGCCTTTTAGTGTAGCCACCTTCAGTAATCATCCTAGCTAGGTCTTCTGGATAATTTGCTGTAATTCTACTTCAGCACTTGCTGCTGTGCCCTGCATTTTCATGCTAGACATCGGCCTTTTTTCCTTAAGCCTTATGTACCAGCCTCTGCTAGCTTCAAATTTTTCTTCAGCAGATTCTTCACCTCTCACACCCTTCACAGAATTGAAGAAAGTCAGGGCATTGCTCTGGATTATGCTTTAGCTTAAGTGAATGTTGTGGCTACTTTGATCTTCCTTCCAGACAATGAAAGCTTTCTTCATATCAACAATAAGGGTGTTCTACTTTCTTTCCATTTATGTGTTCACTGGAGGAGCATTTTTAATTTCCTTCAAGATCCCTTCCTTGGATTTACAACTTAGCTGATTTTTTGGCACAAGAGGTATAGCTTCCAACCTATCTCAGCTTTAGATATACTTGCCTCAGTAAGCTTAATCATTTCTAGCTTTCGATTTAAAATGAGAGACATGTGACACTTCCTTTCACTTGAACACTTAACAGGTCATTTTAAGGTTATGAATTGGCCCAATTTTAATATCATTGTGGGAATAATGACTTCCTTCAGAGAATAGGGATGTCTGAAAAGGAAAGAGCAATGAGGGTGTGGCCTGTCAGTAGAGCTGTCAGAATACACACAGTATTTGTCGAAAATTTTCCATTTAACACAGGTGTGGCTTGTGATACTCCAGAACAATTGTAATTTTAAAGTCAAAAATTACTAATGGCAGATCACCACAACAGATATAACAATAACAAAAAAAAAGTTTGAAATAATGTGAGTATTACCAAAATGCAACACGGACACGTAAAGTGAGCACATGCTGTTGGGAAAATGGCGCAAATAGAATTGCTGAACGCACAGTTGCCACAAATCTTAAATTTGTAAAAAAAAAAAAAAAAAAAGGGAAAATAAATAAAATGAGGCAAACCTGTATTCAGAATCCTTGTTATACACAGTGGAACCTGGGGCAACCCTGCCCTTTTGGGCTTGAGTTTCATCATCTGTACAGTGGGGCTGGAGGCAGGAGGGTTGAGTAAGCTGACTTCTAAGGTCCCTTCTGGTTCTCTCTCCAGTGACAACGGCCTCCTTGAGCTTCCTACATGGGATGCCTGCTGCAGAACTGTCCCTTAGTGAGCAGTGGTGAAGAGGATCTGCAAAACGGGATAATCTTTCTTGAGCAGGGAGGTGAAAGAACCCAGCAATGGCATGGATGGATGTCCTTGGAAGAATGGAAGGCCCCAGTGTAGTGGGGTGAGGCTTACATAAAAGCACCCCCAAATGCCATTCACTTTCTTCTTCCTTCCTAAAATAATTGAAACTGCGGCTATTTGTAAGCACCTGGTCTTTGCCCAGCATTGTAACAGAGGCTATAGCAGGAGGCCAGACGTCCAGCTCCCCAGGGAGTAAGGGGTCCCATGGACACAGCCTGATGGGACCAGCCATGATGGCGGGCAGAGCTGTGTCTGGAAAGGAGTCCAAACACCAAATTCTAGTATTGGGATCTTCATGGTGATCATTTGCAAGGCCTCAATTCTGCCACAGGCTGTTCTACTATTCCTTGTTCTACTGTTCCTAGCTTTTTCTTAACACTATTTGCTAAATGCTCTTCTTTTGGCCATATAAAACTGTTATTCCTCAGACTACATACTTATAATTTGTGTGTTATTTTTCATTCTGCCCTAAAGTTCTAAAGTCCAGAAATGCCTTTTCATATCTTCGCTATATACACACACATATATGGAATAGCAAACTGTGATTCTCTCCTTGAACCACCCAGGAATAATAAATATGTGGACTTTTTGAAGGTAGAGACTGTGGCTTGTCAATGACTGTAGAGTTAAAAAACATGAGTTATTTCTTTTGAATAAGTAGGACAACTATCACCAGTATATTGTAGGTACAATCAGCTAAACTCTTTTTCCCACAAACGCTGGATAAACTTTTGTGATCACAATTACTGACATAATAATAGTTTTCCTTTCACTGGGAAAAGTCTTCTGCAATTTTGTGTTCATTTTGCCTTTTTGCCTGTTTACTGCTAAAAAGCGTGATAGTCAAATTGTCTTCTCATTCAAATTCTTAACGTTATGTTGTGATTTAAAATCAGAGACAAAAACACAGAGCTGCTTATTTACATTTCTCTAATTTTTTTACCTAACAAAAAAGAATAAATCATTCACAGACATCTGAAGAAAAGTTACATAATTTAAAAAAATTATTACATGGAGAGCTACTAAGGGTATTGAGTGAGTTAAATATCCAGGAATTGATGGCTCTGGTCAGTCTCATTTTACAGAATCACTGGGGAGTGATTTGCATGTTTTGAATTTTTAGAATTTACTTGATAAAATAACATGCAAATGGGGAGAATAAAGACATGAACAAATTTTAAGTGGCTACCTAGAGAGCCAAGTCTTAAATTCTCCAACCACTCATTATTCCTGAGCTTGAGAATAAATCAATGAATCAAGATAAAGCATGAGTGAAAAGGAATAATACTGGGATAGCCACCAAAGTTTATTTTAGAATAAAGAAAAAAAAAACAGACTGAACAGTTGTGTATAGTAGCACTGAGAACATTAGAATTTCCTTCTTTTGACCCTTCTAGATATACTTATTGTAATTGTGTTTGGCTCCAGCACTCCTCTTCTTGTTTTTACTTTGAATTAGGTCCAGACTTTTTAGCTCCGGGGAAGCTAGGAGTAGTACTAGAATTGCTCTTTCACTTAAACAGAGCTAATTGGAGCTACAATGTTATTCATAGACTGGAAATTAATGATGGGAAAGACCTGTTAGATCATCTCTTCCATCTGATTCTGGCAATACAGGATTATTTTTTACATTGTGTCCTGGAATATTCTGCCTGGTTAATTTTAAGTGACTAAAATAATGGTGCTTTCACTATTTCCCTTGGGAGACGATTATGTAGCCTAATAAACTTCACTCAGGACATCAATTTGAAGATCAGCCCAGGTTTTCTTTTCACTTCGTTTCATGCCATTACTTCTACTTATACACCCTTGGATCACCCTAAACAATTCATTTTCCTTATCCATTCAATACAGCAAATTTCCTGGCTACCATCCTAAAAGAACTCCAAGGATGGTTTCATTTGCATTTCTGAAAAAGGCTATGGTCTTGCTTAGTGGTGAAGCAAAATACAGCTATTCATTATTCCATGAATCATGCTTTTCCAAAAGGAGGCAAAGGAAGGCTTTAAAAAAAAATAAATAAAAACCCACACAAGAACCTAGCATTTGCATTATATCTGCACCTTTAATTAATCAGCTTTAAATGTATATTAAAACTTTCTTTTTCTGTGACTTTTAAATATATCACTTCTATTAGATTTTCCACTCCCCAAAATCTTATCATTACAATTTATTTTTGGATTCTATGTTTCTCCTTCATCACAATGTTCACTTGTTCTCTAAGTGTAAACCTATTATTTTTATTCATTCATTTTAAATATACTAAAACATTTTAAATAAGTATGTACATTGATTTCTTGTGTCATTCAAATGAGCATACATCTGATTTTGTATTATAAAACAATAAAGTAGTCAGTCATGTACAGTATCATTTAGATTTTTGACTGAAGAAAAAAGATTAGGTCTCTATAGATGATAGATAATGAAAGGAAAGCATTATTACTATAAATGAAATGCAATAAAAGAAAAATATTTTTGCCATTATTGCAAATTTATTAGGAGAGTTAATAGATTTCTGGGGCTTGGAAACAAGCATATTTTAAAATTCTTGTAACAAAATATCCTTATGCCTATTTTATAGAGAACTGTTTCTAAATGGAAAAGTTATGACCTAGCTACACATTATGTATATCGTAATAAGCAATAAGAATAGTAATCATTGTTATTTTTGCAAGATGAACTTATTTAAGATAATATAGTTCATGAGAATAAACTACTCATCCATGTTAAGTAAAATAAATGATGTTGCTCACCAAAATGAGGCAATAGAAGCGATGTATTATAATAAGACTTCTCACAGGAAATCAGCTTAGAGAGTTTCAATATATTTCAGATAGATAAATTTTAAATAAATTTAAAAAACTCACATGTAATTCCTATTCTCAGTTTAAGTACCCAAGGGACAAATTCAAGAGTAATTAACTTAAAACATAGGAGTTGCTAAATCTTCTGCAGATAAACACTTTCCTTTATCTTTTTATTTTAAAATTTCCATGGGATGTCATTCTGACTTTTTAAGACCAGATCCAGTCATTTCATTAATTTAGAGTTCAGACAATCTTTGTTCCTTTTTAATATCTATCTATATAGCATTTTCTTGTTCAAGAGTCTTCTACTTTCTATGTATTTTTATAAATTTTAATGACTTTAGGCGGGGGTCAAATTATTAATAGAACATCTAGATTGAACTGCTAAAACAAATTTTAAAATAGGCAACTGCATACAGAGTTAAGAAGTGCCATACTCTCTTAGTTCTACATTTTTGGGGTAAAACGTCTGTATTTTTCAAGACGGGTTTCAATATAATTTCAATTTTTCTTTTGTTACTTTGAACATACACCATATTTATCTCACTTAAAATATTTTGTCAGTATTAAACTAACATAAACTAAAACCTATAGTATATTTTTAAAATACATAAATGTATTTTACGTAGTTTATGCGAAAAACAGACTTCTACTCTTGTCAGTAGGAGAAGGAAATAAAAGCACTCCCCCATTGTGTGCACTGTTTATTTTATACTGAGAGACTTAAGTTTTTTTTTTTTTATGTATTCAAGGAACTCAGTTAACATTTACACATTTGTTTTTACAATATTACTTATAATCAAGTTTAAATAGGAATCTTAATTTGTCATTTTAATAGAAAGTGAAACAATTTTTCTGGCAGTGAAAGTCAAAGAAAGAAGGGGAAAAAGTAAGCAATTGGATGTATAAAATGACAAAGGAAGGAGGAAGAGTGAATAGTGATATCTTTTCAGAAAGTGAAAAAGAACATATGAAATGCCAAGTGACTTGACAAAGTTACTGGGCCAAAGTTAAAGTTCATATAAGTGCATATACATTTTTTTCTATTATATAAAGTGAACTAGTTGTTAAATGTAAATGTAACATTATTTTAGTAATTTATTTCCTCAAAAATCTTTCTTATATTTTCTCTGTTCAAAATTATGTTTGTTTAAATTTACAGATTTGAACAAATTTTTCTGAGTCTGATCCCTTTTGGGATGGTCTATTCTAGTGTCGGGCCTATGACAATGAATGACTGTTCTGGGATGCCTGGTTAGCCACCAGGTTATCATATTGATAAGGTCAAGATTAATCCAGTGTAACTGCCTGCATTATCCCAAGACCCCCTTATTCCTAATATTTAAAAATATATAGAGGGCAATGTCCAGCTGTCAGCATTCTGAAAACTGTGCAGCTAAAGTATTTTTGTGTAACTCAGAAATTGTAAAATTACCAAGAGTACTTTTAAGCATTACTCTTGTAGTAAACAAAGCTGTTTCTCAAAGAGAAGTTTGTATATTTGATATTTGGAGATCATGGTAGTAAACATATTAAACATATAATCAGAGAACAGAATTCAAATAGATTTGAATGATTCTGTACATGATTAGGAAGTGCCATACTTTTAAGATCCAAAGGATTTGAGACAGTCTTTCAGCATATGTTACATATATTTTATATCAACTGTTGGTGTTGCCTAAAGAGATTAAAGACAACCATAGGATACAAGCTTAAACTCTTCTACAGTCCATCCAGGAGAAAAAAATAAATAAATGTTTTAAAGTGGTTTGTTGAATGCTTTTGAATCTATTTTTCTAGTTTTATTGCTGCCAAATACTGACTTCTATTTTTAGGTACTGTAAGAAACAAGACAAGAAGCAAGGTCTTCCGAGACTCATTAGGACCATTAGAAAAATGCTTCTAGCAGCTCCTATCAAAACAGTAGAAATAAATAACCTTTGTTCCTGGGACGTGGATTCACCCTGCTTCTGCAGCCCCGTTTCCAGATGATGTATTACAGTCATTATAGTCACCTCTGTAGGACACTGTGTACACAATGTGTGAGAGAGCCTTACCTCCCAGTTCAGGGTATTTCCTGATATATGAACCTTTTGTCCTTGTCAGATTGTCCAAGGTGAAAAGAATAAACTTTAAATATGAACCACTTCTAGGTAACACAAATACAGGGAAAGAAAATATTTTATCTTACTTTTTCTTGCCACAAAGTAAAAAAAATAAATAAATAAAACTACTGTGAGATAAAATAGATTCAAAAATAAAACACCTTAAAAAGCAGTATTACCTGTTTCATTTTTTACAAATTACTATTTAATGGAGACATCCCATGAAATCAAAATGCCAAAATCTGCTATTTGCAGGAAATTGCATTTCATAACAAAGAAAAATGTTCTAGATATTTATATCAGAAAGGACCAAGAGATTCATATCAATGGCAGACAAAGCTGAAGGTATGTCACATTTATTTCCTTATACAATGTAATAGTACATATTTGGTTCAAGTAAGCTTACGAATGTTTAATAATGAATGGGTATTATTGAACATTTTTTGAGGAATTCCAACAAATTCTAACTAAACTAAATATGTACTTTACATTTTACTACTTATTTGTAAAATATGAAATATGATTACATTTAAAAAACTAGTTACAAACTAATTTTTGTTTTTATTTGTTTGTTTTTGAGACAGAGTCTTGCTCTGTTGCCCAGGCTGGAGTGCAGTGGCGTGATCTTGGCTCACTGCAACATCCTCCTCCCAGGTTCGAGCAATTCTCCTGCCTCAGTCACCCAAGTAACTGGGACTACAGGCGTGTGCCACCATGCTTGACTAATTTTTTTGGTAATTTTAGTAAAGATGGGGTTTCACCATGTTGGTCGGGCTGGTCTCGAACTCCTGACCTCAGGTGATCCACCCACCGCAGCCTCCCAATGTGCTGGGAATACAGGCATGAGCCACTGCACCCGGCCCAAACTAAATTTTTATTGTAATTTTTTTTTTCAAATTTCATATTATCATTGAAGAAAACTGTGACTGTATCAGCTCGGGTCTCTCAGTCTCAACAGTAACCCTAAAGAAATATCTAGGGGCATTGTTGACAGATTTTGACTATTCTTGTTTATCTCTTTTTAAAATTTTTGCATAACTTGTTGGAATATATAATATTAATGTGATGTATTTTTTCCTCTAGATTATCACTTACATGTCCATTATCAACTAATGGCAGCGGTTTAAGTCAGGTTCCAGCAGGGAATCTAAAAGAATGTTGCATAATTCAATAAAAGGAATTTAAGAAAAGCATTTAAGTACAAACATGCCTAGAATGCTCAAACAGTGGGTAGTAAGGAAATTCCAAGATTAGCAAAAGCAAGAATCACCTACCATTCCGAGGGATGGAAAGACAAAGGAAGAAAACAAGAGGACCAGAGCCCATGATTTGGATACATTCAGTAGAAGAAACCCCAGTGAATCTGCTGGTGGAAGGTGGAAGCAGGGACTACAGATGAAGCAGAAGCACTGTACAAGATGCCACTAAGCAGAAAGAAAGAGACACAACTGCTCAGCTTTCTCCCTCAACCCTGCACTGTCCAATCTCTTGCCAGTGACTCTCAATGGCAGAAGCCTTGTTCATTGACAAGTAGGATAGAGAAACAGTGTTCAAAGGTCACTCCCAAATAAAGCAGGGAAACATTCCATGTCCAGAGAACCCTCTAAACTAAATCAGGTAATATGCATACCATTTGATTGAATTATCATTATAAAGCAACACTTAAACTTACTACAGTGAAAAAACAGGGGTGGTTCTGTCAAAAGATAGAAATTTGAAACCTGCCTTGTCATCAAATTCATCAATGTTAATAAAATATACATAAATACATTCATATGTGATCACACACATGAACATAAAAATGCATGCATGCACACAAACACACACACACAGCCACTTATCACTTAAGTCAATCTACTGCTTTATAAAACTTTTAAGAACAATTATATTTGCAAAATATCACTTGGGTTTGTTGCATTCCAGAACTTTCTTTTTTCCTAAAAAGTGTAAACTACTCTTTTTCTGGAAGCTTTCAACTTGTCAGGGTTGGCAGAAGGAATCTCTAAATTGGTAGATAATTTGGACAAAATATTTATAAGCTGTTTTATAAGTTTAGGATTCTTTAAGTCCAAGTATTTATAAGATTGGTAATAGTTTTGTTAACATCAATTTTATTTAGAGATTCTAAAGATGTGCCTGTGATGGGATTGGCAGCAAGTGAACTTAGTAATGTAAATGATCACCCCTTGATAATTTGTAGCAATTTGGGGGTTTAAAAAATGATGTTGACTTTTTTTTGCTAATAAAATATTATTTGAAGTAAATTTCCTTTTTCCCTGTATCTGAGCCTACCCAATGTTTAGTTCCTGTATTTTTTCACCAAAATATTAGTCATTGCCCTTATCATCATGGCCAGGCACGGTGGCTCATGCCTGTAATCCCAACTTTGGGAGGCCGAGGCTGGTGGATCATCTGAGGTCAGGAGTTCTAGACCAGCCTGGCCAACGTGATGAAACCCTGTCTCTACTAAAAATACAAAAAATTAGCTGGGCGTGGTGACAGGTGCCTGTAATCCCAGCTACTCGGGAGGCTGAAGCAGGAGAATTGGTTGAACCCAGGAGGCGGAGGTTGCAGTGAGCCAAGATCACGCCATTGCACTTCAACCTGGGCAATAAGAGTGAAACCCCATCTCGGGGAAAAAAAAAAAAGATGTGATCACCTGATCACTTGCTGCCATCAACATTTTCAGAACTAACATTGCGAATTCTGCTTCTATGGCTTATTTTTCTGGAACTAATTATTAACACATTTTCGGGTAAAATAATTTAGAGTACTCATTGAAAGGCAAGGCAAAAAATCAAAAGTGGGAAAAGATAACTAAGAATAATCACTTACTTACCAGCACTTGAAATAACTTTGTAAAGAGCTAATCTTCTGTAGTTTTCTACATGTGCTGAGCAGTCATAGAAACTGGTCTTTAATAGGGATAGACTTGAAAAATAAGTCAGGGTGGCTTAACTTGACTTAATCAAGCTTTATCATTTAAAGCATTCCACATACTTCTTATACCTATACAATCATGAGATAATTGATTCTCATTTTCTTCAAAATATTTTTAGACTATCACGTAGTTTATTTTTTAGTGTACATTTTATTTCATTAGTACTACTAGAATAAACAGCAAATGAAGTAAAAATATAAAAATGGGATTGGAAATTAAAACTTAAACCTGAATATAAGCATAAAATAAGAATAAATAAAATATATTACAATTATTTATTGGTCTATATAACATTAGATTCCCAGATATATTTTATGACTGACGGAACAATGGTTACATGAAATAATAATTAATGTTCATGCCCTTACTCTTTAAACAAAAGTTGATATAAGACTAGATTGCTTAATAATGCACATAACAATGTCTTCTTAGCTTTATATTTCACAAATACTTGCCATCTCTTATATGTTAGCAAACAAAGGTCATGTTGCTTATTTTAATCCCCAGTCTCTTCTGCATGGTATATTTTTAAATTCTTGTTTTAATATTTTTGAGTGTATGTTTTATTTTGTGACATAATACAAAAACAAATGATGTTTACAGAAGGCACATAAGCAATGTCCCTTAGTTGATCAGGACTGGGCACTTCATGAGAAGTACTCATATAATAATATTAATTAGGCTTTAGTAGCTTTCTCCTCAATACCTACTCACTTCATTCTGTGTCCTTCATTCATTATTGTAATCATTTGAACACCTCAACACAATAACAGTGATATAATTCAATATTCCTTCTATTTAAAAGAAGGAAGACAGAATTTTTTTACTAATTTTCAAAGATATACAAATTAAAAATCTAAAGAACAGAAATATGCAGATATTCAGGTTAATAATAACAATAATAATATCACTTGTATAGTTCCTCTGTTATTAGAAATTGTAGTATTCTCCTTCCCTTCACACTGAAGATTATAATGGCACAAATCAAATAAGAGGGGCCTTTAAACCTGTCAAAAACAATGACATGTTTTAATTTGTTGCCATTGTTGTCAAATCAGATTTGAATCCTTGACTGAGAAACTTTCTTCTCCAAGGTGTATAACCTCAACCTAATTCATTACCCACCTTCTCTTTGAAAGACTTTTAAACTAAGTTTTATGCAATAGTTCTGTAAGTTGAGAAAGGTTACCACTTGCATTTTACTTTGAGAGTAAATATAACTATTTGGATGAAGAGAAACTTGACATAATCTGTCCTAATCAAGCTTGCTTTGGTTTCAATAGCACAACAGGAGGCTATTGGAAATGCCCCCTCCCCATCTCTGTGCAGAATAATTAAACTGAGATTGGTTTGAATTCTTTTATAATTATCTCTCTCACCATGCTGTTGGATTTGAGAAGTTAATTACAACCATTTTCATGCCTATAATGCAGAAATGATCTCTCCGTTACGTACAGATTTGACAAGTCTTTAGAAGGATGTTAGGTGATGGTGCCTAGCTATATATATTCCCTCTCCTTGACAGTAGCTGAATGTCTATGAGGCATTTTTTCAGTGTTTTAAAAAGAATTTCAATCGTTTCTACTTGAGCACAGAGGAGAAACAGGTGAACCTACTTAAAAATCGGTTTACAACAAAAACCTTTAACATAAGGTTAGAAATCTATGCAAATTGTCATAGGTGCTATTACAGAACGTGTAGCTATTTGCTCTTTTGAATTACAAATATTTGGTCTACTCCAAACTGAAGGAAAATTTATTTTAACAACGTTCTTTTCCCTGTAAAGTTGCCTTAAGATTTGCTGTAAGAAAATTTAGTTTCAAAAATGCATACAAATTTTTAAAACTCCTGAAATTCCTATTGCAAAAATATAGGTGAAACAGAAGAAAATGATTGAATAGCACTTATAATATAAAGTTGTGTCATTTCAGGGCATAAAAATAATAAGTTTAATGTATTTTTCATTAAAAGGCTCACTACATTTTAATGTGCCAAAGTGAGTTTAGGTTTAAACAATGTTTTTGGATTTCGACAATGATTCGTTTGGCATACTGTATTTCTAGGTAGGAGTCTGTACAATTTATGTAGATTAGATAACATGCAGAATGGATTAAGTTTAAAATATATCTTACCAATATATATCATTTAAATTAAAATATTACTACAGTGAAATAACCCATTTTTGAAGGCTCTGTTCTCTGTCTCTAGAAATTATATTTCTAATAACATAGTCCCCAAGACTAAAAATTTTTAATGCAACTAGTGTTTTTTGAGTTTCCTTGTTTTGTTCACTTTCTTTCTCTTGAACTGTGGAAAGTCTACCTAATTTACAGCTGTGTAACTACATCAGAATTTTTCCATACATAAAGACAGAAATGTTAACATTTAACTCCCAGGGACAAAAAAACATCTCAACTATCTAGAAGTATCTGGGGAAGGTAATTTCACACTGTTGACTTTGACCAGAGATCTTATGGTCATTTTGAAGTGCTCAGCATGACAATTTAATTTTTCATGAATGGATGGATATAGAAAAGTAGATAATCTCCCCTTATAATGCAATTTTGAGAATTGTGTTTAGGCCACACATTAACCCCACTTTACCCAAACAATATAACCCAATTTCTTTCAAAATTGATTCACTAATTATTTTTATTAATTGAATGATATCACAAGATCACAAAGACCTACCAAATGAGCCACATTTTCAAAACTGTGATAATTAGCTGTCTAGAATATTTGAGCAATAAACTGCTTTATTTTTTTCTCATTAAAGTTATTTTTATTAATTTTTTTATTTTTTAATTTAATTTAATTTTATTATTATTATACTTTAAGTTTTAGGGTACATGTGCACAATGTGCAGGTTTGTTACATATGTATACATGTGCCATGTTGGTGTGCTGCACCCATTAACTCATCATTTAGCATTAGGTATATCTCCAAATGCTATCCTTCCCCCCTCCCCCCACCCCACAACAGTCCCCGGAGTGTGATATTTCCCTTCCTGTGTCCATGTGTTCTCATTGTTCAATTCCCACCTATGAGTGAGAACATGCGGTGTTTGCATAGACCTTAAAAGAATTAGGGTTCTAAATCTGAAAAAAAAAAAAAAAGACCTTCAAGGAAAGTAGCTGTTATACAGTAATAGAAATAGTAGTCACAGTCATGCTGCTGTAGTAATCATAGTAGTTCCAAAAGGGAAAAATGATAAACACATAGCAAGCATTGCACTATAGCATTTCTGAGAGACTGCCAGGCATATATGACTAACTCCATCTATTCAGAAGCATAAATTGCATGTAAGTAAGACCAGTTTTGCTCCAAGAGTTGGCATTCTTAACATTCTCTGCTCTATTTTCTGAGCACTTGGCCCCACCTCTGAGTCATTTTTTCTTATCCTTAAGAAGTGGCTTATGTTTGCAGGTGAGTAGCATTCTTAGAGTGCTTTCTGCCCATAGAAGTTTAGGAACACTGAAGATTATTTCCATTTTAACATCTTTCATTTTTAATTCCAATATTGTGGTGCTCTTGATGACACACAAAACTCTTCAAAACTCAGATGATTTTTCACGAATCTTACTGAGATTCGCTTAATTAGACAAAAGCCCAACACACAGCTGACCTCAAGTCATGCTGCTCTCTACCTTGCCTAGACTTCAGTCCAGTTGCTGGACATCAAGATCTGTACGATTTTTTTCAGAAGTTCTTTGGTTTAGAAAACAGGGCCTAAAAAGCATTGGCATATATCTTTCTGCTATATTAACAGAGTCTTGTAGCTTTATCCTCAATTTCTTCTCTGCCTTGAGGCAATTGCTTACTTTGAGAACATTTTGCCAGCTAGAGAAGCTAGAAAGGAGAAAAAAAATTGCTTTCCAATCTGGAAAGTCCCAGGGTAGAAATAGTTTCTCTAAATTTCCCGTGAAACTGGACAATTATTTCTTGATACATTTCTCTCCTAAATTTTATAATGAACAGTGAAAAGAATGAGATTCTGTCGTTTGTAACAACATGGTTAGAACTGGAGGGCATTATGTTAAGTGGAATATGCCAGGCAGAAAAAGATAAACTTCATGTGTTCTCACTCATTTATGGGAGCTAAAAATTAAAACAACTGAAATCATGGAGATAGAGAGTGGAATAATAGTTACCAGAGGCTGGTAATGGTAGTGAAGGCCTGGAGGCAGGAAAGTGGGGATGGTTTAATGAGTACCAAAAAAAAAAAATTAAAAAAAATGAATAAGATACAATATGACAGCACAACAGGGTGGCTATAGTCAATAATAATTTAAGTGTACATTTTAAAATAACCAAAGAATTTAATTGGATTGTTTGTAACACAAAAGACAAGTGCTTGAGGTGATGGATGCCCCATTTGGCCTAATGTGACTATTACACATTGTATGCCTGTATTACAATATTTTCTTTATCCCATAATATGTACACCTAATATGTACCCACAAAAATTACAAATAAAGAAGAGTGGAAATTATCTGTAAAGTACTAATGGATAATTAACCACCACTACATCTTGTGAGTTTCATTCACACGCTGCTATAGACCAAATGGCTGTGTTTCCTTAAAATTCATCTGTTGAAACTTAATCACCAATGTGATGTTATTTGGCATTGGGACATTTGGGAGATGATTAGGTCATGTGATGGGAGCCCTCATAAAATGGAATTAGTGCCCTTATAAAAGAGACTCCACGGAGCTCCCTTGCCTTGCAGCATTTGAAAAATGCAGGACTAAATATGAGATTGCAAACCTTTTTGTATATTTATGACACTTTTCATATCATAATTATACATGTAGAGTAGCCATTTAGAATGTATTTAATCTCCATGTGGGACAAATCTCTTTTTACATATGTTGATAATTAGCCATACTTCTGATTGAAAAAATAGCTAACCTATTGTATATATAGCTTTTGCCATGTGAAGACACATGACTCTTAATTTGTCTTATTAGTTAAAATAGTTCTTCGACAAAGTGATGGTAAGATCTTATATTTTCATATGTGGTTTATTCTTTGATTTCTTAAGATAAATATTTCAGTCATTTATTTTCAGTCTTTTCATTTTTAATAATAAAGTTTATATGGTAAAAAATCTGGGGGGAGAAAATTTAGAAGTGTTTCAGCACTTTACAGTGAAATAATTTTATTATTTTCTACATAGTTGACCATTTGAATTTTATATTTTTTATTTCTAAATTTTAAGTTGCTAGCTTGGAATTGTAAGCATTATCCATTCTGGATTCCCTCTTGTTGTGCCATGGCCAATGTGGGCCACAGAAGTAAATATACTACATCTTGCTCCCAGGGCCAGCTACATAGGCATGCAACTTGTGTAGCTGCAAAGACTCCATCCTCAGAAAAACTTCATGTTTTATTTAATGCTCAGCTGTTTGTTACTGTCTTTAAATTCCTAATATTTTTTAAGAGGGTACAAATTTTTATTTGAGAGGCCTAATACTTTAGTTTTCATTAGAAATTTGCCAATCTGCTTGAATTCCTCATGTTCTTTGAACTAAATGATCCTTGTAACATGTTTAAAGGGAGACATAGTACCAGCCACAACTCTTACTTCCTCATTGAGTTGTCTCCTTGCTAGCAAAGATCTATGCATCCCATAATCACAACATAAAATGTTAATTGACAATCAACTGGTATAGGATATCAAGGAAGCATTCCATATTTTTTTCTCAGTTTTTGTTAAAACACGCAAATACTCAAACACCTTTCAGTTGCTCCATAGTTGCACTCATATTAGCTTCATTGGTTCTAAAATCGTATAATTTCTTTATGCAAATTAATGTTATGCAAATGTTGTTGAGTCTCTGGTGTAACCTAACTGACTTGCCATTTGACCTTTAAGGTTTGCTCTCAATCCAAATATAGTTATAAGTGCATGTGCAAAATAAATATTTTCATTATATCAATGTACTCTATATTAACTTACACAGTTAACTATTTTGGTTTAAAAGTCACTTTTATTAGAATCCTATGACTGTTTCCAGAGAGCCATCTCGATTAAAGAAAATGTAATGATGAAATGTATGATGAACAGAAATTAGATATCAAGATAAATGACTCATATACCTTCATTTATTTGCCCTTTGTGATATTTGCTTTTTCAAAAAAAAATTATGCAGAAAAGTAACCTAAAAATAATTAGAAATGCATTCTGGATGTCCACTATTTAGAGCATCAGCAAACCCTTAAAATAAGGCAAGAAATATGTTTCAATGAGATATCAAAATTGCAAGTTATGTAGTAACTAATCTTTGAATTACTTGGTAATATCAAGTATAATTATCAAGTAATTTGTGGGAACATGTAATTCTCCTGTAATTATAGAGCTATTACAGATGCCCTACAAAATAGGACGCTAGTACAGCCTTACCAATCTAGAATCATTTAGCCTTCTTTTAACATTCACTGACTGTGATATTCATGAATGAAACATCTGACTTCTAAGTGAAAAGCTCCAGATGCATTATGTACAATATCTATTCTTTCAATCAAAAATATGGCTTATTCTCATCATATGTAAAAAGAGATTCCTCGCACCGTTGATTATAAAAACATTCTAAATGGCTACTCTGCATGTATAATTATTATATGAAAAATGCCATAAATATACAAAAAGATTTGCAATCTCATATTTAGCCTTTCCTTTTTTCAGACAAACTCTGCTTTGTGTACACTCTTACAATTTTCCTTTATCAAATAATATTTGGGACTGGGTGACCTGGTATATTTTGACAGATATCTGCAAATAAATGAATATATTTTCAGAAAGTGCTTTTCATGAAACAGGCACTAATGTAACATGATTTTAAAGTTATAGCATTTGAAGGCTTTTTTAAAAGTAAATATAAGATTTATTCTCTAGTATTTATTTTATTTTTCTGCTACCTTTTCACTGACAGTATAGCCTATTATAGTCCTTGGCATTTTATGGAGGAAACAGTTATAACCTCTCACTTCATAGGGCCCAAGTCTCATCCTTTATTTCTATGTCTGGGCATGAAAATGAAAGGACTGTGATTACTGAGCCTGGAAGACACCAGCATCACCTAAGAAGACCATAAAGTCAGGTTATGTTCTTTTTGTTTAAATTCTCAATTCTTTCTTCTTTGGCTAATAAGAATTTTACTTATTTTCCTGGGAGCTCAAATATCGATTTCAAAGGTGATTCAGGTTATAGGATCTGCTGCGCTGCCAGAAATAGAAGCTTCTATATTGATCCTCTACAGTTAAATGGAATACAAAAACAAGTACATGGTATATAGTTTTTAAAAACTCTCAAACCCAATTGGTTCCCTGATCTATAATTATTAATTAACTAGAATCTTCTTAAACTTTCATAATTTTAACCTAATCTAGAGCATTTGGTTAAGAAACAACTTGTTTTTTATATTTCTTTCAAAAATCAAATTTTATTTCAGAAACTCTGCTAGAGTTTTGAAAGGCTGATTCTAAAAATACTCAAGGAAATGGTATTATTTACCATGAAAAAGTACCATGTATGTATTTTTCACCACTTTGCTGGTACGTAATTAAATATAGATTACAAATCAACTATTTAGGTCACTACTATTTAATTAAAGACTATTGAAAGTACCATTTATGAATTGTTCACCTCTTGAACTATTTGTACACCTTTTTAAGAGCTAGACAATTCATAAATGGTACTTTCAATAGTCTTTAACTTGTAGTGACCTAAATAGTTCATTTGTAGTCTATATTTATTTAAATACCAGCAGTCTCCATTTTAAACATTTTTAATGGATACTGTTCTATTTTAATTAAAATTGTCATTATTTTTGAATTTCAGTTTATATGATGTTAGATCAGTGAAGTAAACTATAAGACTTGCTCATAACTATGATATTTAGCAAGTGGATAAAATAGTTACAAAGATGTTATTTGTCCCTTTTCTTTTACAGGATTAAGGAAACTGAAGACAAATCATTTGTTCAATAAAACAGGTCAGTGATGACGCTAGATGTCATGTATGCTTTTTAACCTCCCACTCATTTTTCTTTCTACTCTGTGAAGCTGCTTTGAATCCTCAGCTTAACTGTAGATTATTTAAGCTATTAGTAAGAGAAACAGAAGATTCAGAAGAACAGAAACACTTTGGGATAATATCAGCTAGCCATAAATAAAGTATTATGATCATTTTCTATGCTTTTTAAAAATATTTAGCACATATTTAGAGTTCATTAAAATTTATTTTACATAGAAAAGTTCCAGGATTGAATTACCTACCTTTCCACATTTAGGAAGAGTAAGACTACACATATCCAATATAGAAAATTAAATCAGATACTATCTATCCAAATTAAATATTTTTTAAAAAATAAATACTTAAACTACGGATATAAAATGATGGAAAAGAAGAGAGCTTAAAAGTCTTGAAATGCAAAATGTTAAGTATCTGATTGTCATTACTTTAAAACAGAGTTTCTTTTCAACTACAGTAAAATGTAAAATAACAAATTGTATTTAACATAATTTCTAGTATCAGAAAATATTTGTTTAAAATATATATACAGTTTATATTCTATTTATTTTTTGCTAGAGTTCATACATTTTTACATGAAGTTGATATCATGTTATTTGTCACATTTTTCAAATTATTAGCCTAATGAAGTGAAGAGTGTGTTACATTGAAAATAAAGATGGCTGGATTCTTGCTCTAGTTCAGAAACTAAGCATGCATATGACTTTTGAGAAGCTATTTAACCTATCCTTTCTTTCATTTCTGCAAAACAACTCTTATGCCTACCCCATATCATTTGAAAAATGATAAAATTGTACTAAATGACCTATAAGGTCTTAGATCTAATATGCTATAATTTTAATGCATGTGGTTGCAATACATTTCTACACAGCTAAGATACATTTGTATTCAGTGTGTTACAAGGTTCCCAATTCTTATTTATAAGACATGGAATCAGGGTAATGTACTGTGGCATGAAATACATAATAAATACATGAATGAATAATGCAGAGTCCTTGATCCTTAACCCTTGCCAACATCGCTCATTAATTGAATGACTAATTTTGAAGTAAGCAACAACTACAGTATCTGCTTCATTCCATTTAACTTTTAAATGAAGAGGCTCCTACTGTGAACTTAAAATATAGTAATTTATATCTGAAACAAAACACTCTGTCCACAACCCTCAAATCTTACTTTTTTATTTTGTACTGATATGTTCTTTTAGGGGAAATTTCTATTCAATTCTTACTACTTATTTCCACCTATTACACAAACCAGTAACATTAAAAAAGGGAATGCTTATTAGTGAAACATACAAATGTTCTCCCAAAGTAAAGAATAAATATAGTAGAATAAATTTATATAAATAATATAGTCTCTGAGTTTGAGTAGTTAAGAAATATACACTTTGATTTAAGAAAAAGCTTAATCAATAAAAGACATTGACAAATGCCTTAATACTGGGGTATTTACAGATTATGCAATTTACTTTCTCATTGAAGGCAGACTATGCAATTTAAATTCTTAGCTGAGCCTCATGAGTTATGGCTTTACCCTCTTTCTCCCTCTATTTCACCCACACAAATATACAATCTATAAAGCAAAGCCACATCATTTCACAGAGCAATGATTCACTTCGTAATCCAAGATGAAATCACTTTGAGACTCTCTGATTAGAGTTGAGCTTCTTTTAATATATTAAAGTATCAATTAAAGAGTAGAGTGACTATTTTGAAATTCCCACCAAAATATTCAGCCAGAAAAAAATATCAATTGGAATAATTCACTTAAAAGTAACTACTGAAAATAACTTTTCTCCTATTTTTAAATTTTTGTCTTTTTATTTAGTTCTAGTAATTTTTATATAAGCTAAATGTAAGTATTCTATCTGATCAATATTTTATTATTCATCACAATCTGTAGTTTGACTACCTATTTTCTCACTGTTGTCTTTTTTAAATAAGAATTTTAGGTTGAAATAGTTTCAGATTCACAGAAAATATCCAAAATTAGAACAAAGAGTTCCCATGTACCTTGAATCAAGTTTCTCCTATTATTAACATCTCATATTATGGTATATTTGTTAACAATTTATGAACAAATATTGATACATTATTATTCGCTAAAAAGTATACTTTACTCACATTTTCTTAATTTTTACCTAATATCCTTTTTCTTGTCAAGGATCCCATTTAGGATTTCATACCTCATTTAGTTATTATTTCTGTAAGACAAGGCTCCTCTTGACTGTGACAGTTCTGTAGACCTTTCTTGTATTTGATGACCTTGATAGTTTTGAAGAGTACTGCTCATGGATTGTGTAGCATGCCCCTCAATTGGGATTCATCTGATAGTTTTCTCATAATTCATTGTGTTATGGATTTTTGAAAGAAAATCTACAAAGGTAAAGTGCCATTTTATCCCATCATATCAAGGATACACACTGTCAACATGACTTACCATTATTGATGTTGACCTTGATCATCTGACTCAGGTAGTATTTGTCAGGTTTCTCCACTGTGTTCTTGTACTCTTTGAAAGGAAATAACTATGTCCAGCCCACACTTTAGGACTGAACTCTTATGATGGCAGTCTACATACCTTATTCGGAATTTTTATATACTGGAGATTTGTCTCATCTCCCCAATTTATTTATTTGTTCAATTATTTATTTATATCAGTATTATTCGTGGATATTCATTTTATAGTTTAGGTTTCAATCAAATACTACTTTATTTTGCTTCCAAATTATTATAGCTTTAGCCGTTGGGAGCTCTTTAAATTGGTTACCCTCTCTCTTTGACATACTGGCATCATTATGAGCTCTGTAGTTGTTTATTTATGTATTTATCAGCTCATCCTTAGTTTCTGGCACTAAAAGATTCCCTAGGCTCATCTAGCACATTTCCTGCCCCAATCCTAAAAGCAGCCATTTCTCCTGGGACTCCTATTTCCTTTTATTTAATAATGGCACTAAAAACCAAGATCTAGGTGTTAGTTGTGCTCATTGTTACTGGGTGTCATTGCTTGTAGGCCCTTTTAGCAGACAGAACAAGGAAATACATGGGTGTATATTAATCCATGTTTATATACAGATCTCTAAATATTTATATGTAAACAATTCATAACTATGTTAAGATAAACATGGTCTCTTGCTGACATCTCCAACACTAATTCACTACTGAAAGGTTTATTCTAGCCTCCTTACCTTGCCTATCTACAACTTTCAACTCCAGTAGTCAGAAAACTGGCTTCTACCACCCACCATCAATTTACTTATTTGTTCAACTATAACATACATGCATAGTGGTTTGTATTTTTTAACTAGTATCAATGTAAGCAACAATTTTATTAACTAGCATACAGGGCTTTTGTAAAGTCATTTTTTGTTTTTTGTTTCATTTTTATTTTTTCTTTAGTCTAACAGATTCTATTCATTTCCAAAATTAAGTAGGTGGACGCTTTTTCACCACTCCCTTCAGTGAGGTATTTCATACATTTGTAATATAGTTAAATTTATTTCGTAGCATTCTGCATTCCATCCCGGAATTTCTAACCTCGTAATTTTTTAAAATAGAATACATTAAGGTTCACTCTGTGCTGTAAAGTTCAAGGGATTTTGACAAATGCAGAGTGTCAAGTATCTACCACAGCATTATCATACAGAATCATGTCACTGCCCTAAAAAAAATCCCTGATACTTCAGCTATTCAACCCTTCCTTCTCCTTAATCCCTAGTAACCACTGACATGTTTACCGTCACTACAGTTTTGCCTTTTAGTAATATCATGCAACTGGAATAATGCTATATGCAGCTTTTTAGACTGGCTTCTTCCACTTAGAAATACACACTTAATATTCATTCGTGTCTTTTCTTGGCTTAATAGCTAATTTCTTATCACTAAACAGCATTCAATTTTATGCATGTACCATGTTTTGTTTATTCATTCATATATTGAAGGGTATCTTTGTTGCTTTCAGTTTTGCCACTATAAACAAAGTTGTTATACATATTTATGTGAACGTTTTTGTATGTGTGTGGATGTAAGTTTTTAAATTAGTCAGATAAAAGCCTAGATGTATAATTGCCAGATTATATGGTAATACTATGTTTAATTTACTAACAAAATGGCAAAGTAGTTTTCAAATTAACAATGCCATTCTCACTGCAATGAATGAGAGTTCTTGTTGCTATGCATTCTTTTCAGCAATTGGTATTGACAGATTTTTTTTTTTTTTTTTTGGTTTTTATCCATCCTAACTCATGTTTACTGATATCTTGTTTTCTTAACTTCCAATTGCCTAATGCTATACTTGCTACTTAGTTACAGGAGATTTGCGTGTGTATGTGTGTGAGAGTGTGTGTGCATGTGTGTGTTTGTAGATTTGTTGGACTTTCTATATTGATAATCATGCTGAATAAAGACAATTTTATTTCTTCCTTCCCAATCTGTATACATTTTATTACCTTTTCTTGTCATACTCAACTAGCACATACTTCCAGTACTATGTTAAATATGCATGGTGAGAGTGAATATATTTGCCTTCTTCCTAATATTAAGGCTAGTTTCTCGCCATTAAATATGACTGTATCAGTCTGTTCTCATGCTGCTAATAAAGACATATACAAGACTGGGTAATTTATAAAGTAAAAGAGGTTTAATTGACTCACACTTTCACATGGCTGAGGAAGACTCACCATAATTGCAGAAGGCAAAGGAGGTGCAAAGGCATGTCTTACATGGTGCCAAGCAAGAGGGCATGTGCAGAGGAACTACCCTTTATAAAACCATCAGATCCCGTGAGACTTATTCACTATCATGAGAACAGCACAGGAAAAATCTGCCCCCGTGATTCAATTACCTCCCACTGGATCCCTCCCATGACATGTGGGAATTATTACAGTTCAAAGTGAGATTTGGGCAAGGATACAGAGCCGAACCGTATCAATGATGTTAGCTGATTTTGTTTATTTGTTTTTGTAGCTTTCCTTTATCATGTTGATAAAGTTTTCCTCTATCCCTACTTTTCTGAGAGTTCTTAATCATGAATGGTGTTGTATTTTTTTAATGCTTTTTCTTCCTGCATTACTTGTTATACTCACATAATTTTTCTTCTGTAGCCTGCTAATGTGGTGGATTATCCTGATAGATTTTCAAATAATGAACCATCCCTTCATTCCTGGAATAAATTCCACATGGTCACAGTGTTTAATTTTTGTGTGTGCATTGTTGGATTTAATTTGCTAATATTTTGTTGCAGATTTTTACCTCTATGCTTATGAAAGATATTTCTCTGTAGTTTTTCTTTCTTGTGATGTATTGATCTGTTTTTGGTATTAGGATAATTCTGGAATCACAGAATAAGTTAGGAAGTTTTCTTTCTGTTACTCTTTCTAGTTTCTTAAAAATATTTGAAGAATTTGCATCATTTCATCCATAATTATATCCTTGGAAGAATTCACAAGTGAAACCATTTGGGCCTGGTACTTTCTTTTTTGAAAGGAATAAATTTAATATTCTAAAAAAAAGATATGTCTTTTCAGATTCTTAATCATTTTTGTTTGATCTCTATTCTAATTCCCCTTCAGCTATATTTTTTTCAAATGTTTTACTTTGACTTCAAGACACTTTTTCAGGTGAGGTACTTTTAAATTACAAAAAAAGAAATTGCTAATCTTAAACAAAAACAGTAAGTGCACAATATTCTGAGTTTCTGCATCTACTAAAAGTGTTGTTTACATTAATAACTGAAACTGTTGCTTTATACTTAGAAGTGCTTTTACTGAAAATGTATCTGGAGATTAAAGAAAGGCATATTAGGTATATTATTATAAAATGTAGATAATATAATGTTTTAAAATAAATTTTTCCTATTTTATTTGCTTTTCAGATACCATGTGTACTAATATTTTGAAACTCATAGTGATATTTATAAACAATGCTATTGAAGTTATTGATAGAAAACTGACTCTACTATTACCATTGACTATGGGAGCTATCCAATTCTCTAGTTTTATTTTTAAAATATTTACAGACTCCAATAGGAGCATAACATTATTATTATCTGACTACACATTTAAATTTTAGAACATTTCCTGAGAATTTTTATGTAAGAACTTGCATAGTTTATTTTGGAAAATGTAATTTATACAATCAAATAGTATATACATTGTGGCTGCAAATGTGTAGGTTTAACAAATATCAGTGTGCTCTTCTAAATTCCCTAGTTCCTTCTTCTACTAGGTTTGGCCATTATGAGTATAATCAATAAAGTTTGAAGCAAAGTGATTCACATAACTTTAAATGTAGTTAATGTCCAGTATGCCTTCTCTGTTTACTCTTCCCTTATTACAGGGACCTTAAAGTTCAGCTATTGCAGACATTGCCACAAGTTGCAAGAACTCTGTCAAGATGACTTATTCTAATATATCTTATTATAGCCTTACCCAAACAAATATATTCATGCAATTATTTAAGTATGATTTTGCAGATACAGTTAATTTTTTATTATTCATTACACTAATGTTTTACAAATTCATCCGCAAATCCTGAATTAGCAGACACTGAAACACTGTTTCTAGGAGAAATGTGTGTGTGTACACATATATGTCACATAGATTATAATCTTAAATCCCAAAAACCAGGTCATCCTAATAGCTTCTATTTTATTTATCTTACAGAAGAGAAAAGTAAATTCAGAAGTGTTAGGTGACTTACCTGAGACTACCCAACTACCAGATGACAAATTTCTATCTGGCCTTTCAACTGACTCCAGAGTGAAGCTTCTTGGATTAGGATGCACTGCCCCCTACCATCCTCTTATCATCACTGTGTGAGAGTTAAAACAAGAAGGCAGAGCATCCACCCTTATGGAAGCAGCACATCTGGCCACTCACCTGTTTCCGTTAACTGAGAGAATGACTGCAAAAGCTCAGTGAGCATGGACTTGGGGGTTAAGAATAACAGTGAGTAGGTGAATTCACACACATGGAATCCACAAATAATGAGAATCAAGCATATGTGCATCTTGATTTGACCAAAAAAAAATGGATATTTAATTTTTAAAAATGTATATGACCATGACTACCACTCATTTTTAAGTAACTATTTACTGATTTATTATATGAGTCAGACTCTATGCTAAATTTTACAGATATGGGATGAAGGAATGGCTTTTCCTCTCAGGAGCTCCTGATTGAGTAGAGAGAAAGTCATACAAGAAGTAACCATGCAATGTTATAAGTACATGCTTCAGTTAGGATAATATTAGCTATAAAAGACTTAAAACTCAACTCAAATTAATTTTAACCATACTGGAATGTATTGCTTTATATCATTAAACATATCTTGAAAAAGTTTACTTTGAAAGCATGGTTTGATCATATTTTTGTTTATATTTCTTGTGATTTGTGTACCTCTCCCTTCTGTTGTATCTTCACTCAATCCTAAGGATAGCTTGCTTTTTGGTAGCAAAATTTCTAGGGCAGCTGAAGTCTCACATCTACACTCCAAACTGTTGAAAGTTTGGCATGTAGACATGAGACTTCAGATGCCCTAGAAATTTTTTTTCTCCCATGCCTTGAATTAAAAATGTCTTGAGCTGCAATTTGCCTGCTCTTTTCTACACTGTCCTGTGCACGCTGAAAAATATGGCCTCCTTGCTTCCTCACCTTCAAGCCCTACATTCAGAAAAACACCAAATTTAACCTGATTATCACTACACCTCATACTGTGACCTGAAATGTCTCTTCAAGCATTAAGATGTTACCATCACAGCAATTACAGTCACCGGAGTATTTAGATGGTTCTGAATGCATTATGCAAATTAGGGCCCATCCTGGGAGATAAGGGTGGTGTTATTCACAGCCAACACATTAGTGAAACGCATTGCATAAAGTTAGAGTGATGCCAACCACCTGCAATCACAAAGTCCTTCTATTATTATATTATACAAATAGGTATAAACTAATAAAATAGAGGAGTACAAATAATTCTGTTTTGAAAACTTTACATTGGTTATTTTTTAAATGTTGTAGCAACAAGGATGTTACATGCAGGATGAATGCTATCAAATGGAGAAAGAAGAAAGGAATTGAATATAGGAAGGAATATGGGAGGGTCTCAGTTGCACTTGTAAAATTATAATATTACGTGAAAAAAATAATAAAAGTTCATACTTTAGACAGTTATTTATAAAGTTAGCAAAAACATTGAAAAGATTTATTGAAGACTATTTTATTCTGTTATGGTTTTGACTTGTTCCTTATTAAGTTTAGAAATGATATTAAGAACTAGGCATGGTATTTCAGTGAAGTGCAATGAGTGTGTTAAAATGATCTATAAGATAAAGTGTGAGAATATGCCTACAATGTTGTCAAATTGAGCTCATTTAGTCATTTATCTTATTGCTTGCATGAAATAGAGATAGATTAAAAGGTGGTAACAACTAATGTATTTTAAAGAGCTATTATAAAAATTTAAACAGAAGGAATAGGGACAATATAAGGGCATAATCATGAAATATCTCCAAATTCCAGTAGACTATTTCTGGACAGTGAGAACATTGTAGACTATAATAAACCTAATAGAACTTTTTATTTCATTCTTCCTAGTTCATTTTCTTTATTAAGTTTGCAATCATATAGGCAACTAGTCTTTTTTTTTTTAACAGTACTAATGCATCCATCTGGTATATTATACGACCATAATCTTCCCCAAGATTGGAAAATAGACTGTTGCTTTAAGACCAGCAAATTTTAAATATTAAGCAAGCAGTAGTGGCAATTCTAAAACCAAAGTAATGAAAACAGTAGAAATTGCACATTTGCTGTTATATATGTATCCTGACTTTTCTCCAGACGTTTTGAAGATAACTAACAGATCAATGGGAATTTTCAAAAGTAAAATTGTCAAAAAACTTTCTTCAGGAAATTATCTTGAGTTTCAAAATCACAGTAAAAATAGTATACTTCAGTATACTATTACTAATAGTAACTTCAGTTCCAAAATCACAGTAAAAATAGTATACTTGCTGTAATATTTCAATGTATACATTTTTCAAATTTTTTTGTGATGATTTTTCAACATAAAAGTTGAAAGAATTTAACATTCAACACTCCTATATTCATCATCTACAATTAAGCTTTAACATTTAGATAGATTTGTTTTATTTACACATCAATCCATTTCTCTCTCCCTATTTCCATCCATTATCCTATTTTCCTTTTGAAGCATTTCAAAGTAAGTTGCAGACATCAAGAGAGGTAACCCTGAAAATATCAGCATATATGTCTTTAACTAGGTTTTACAATTTGTCTAAAATTATTTTAGGGTAAAATTTACATACAATGAAATGCATCAATATTAATTGCACCATTTAATATAAGTTTTGACAAATGAATACAGCTATGTAAACCAAACCCCTGTCAGTGTACATAAATTACCATCAACCCACAAAGCTCCCTCATGCTCCTTCCCAGTCCATCAGAGCTCCACCCAATCACCAGAAGCAACATCTTTGCTATCATAATTTGTTTTTCCTTATTCTAGATCTTTCTATACATGGGATCATACATAATATACTACTTTGTGCAAAGCTTGTTTAACTCAGCAAAATATTTTTGAGATTCAGTCATGATATTATTAGTTATAACATGCATTTATTATTTTTATCCTAAATATTATTGTATTTTATAGCTATACTATATTTTGATTTTTCATCTTCCTATTGACCAACACCTGGTTTGTTGTGAAGCTGCTAAAATCTTTCTTGTAGAAATCTTTTTGTACGTGTTTCTTCATTTTGAGTGTATGTCTAGCAGTAGAATGGTTGGGTCATATAATGGATCTATATGAAGTTTTGTAAAAAATTTTAAAAATTTTTTCCAAAGTGGTTGTGACATTTTCATTTTTATCAGCAATGTATGAAAATTTTAATTGGCCCTAACCTTGCCAAAATTTGATGTTTTCAGTCTTTTTAATTTTAGCCATTCCTAGACTGTGTGTAATGATATCACAATGTTGCTTTAATGTACCATTCCCTACTTACTTAGTGATGCTGAACAGTTTTTATGTGTTTATTATCCACTTATACATCTTAATGTATAAAATGTGTGTTCAAACATTTTTCCCATTTTAAAAGGTTGTTTGTCTTTATAATGTTTTGCTGTAGGAATTGCATTTTGTGAGTATTTTGATTCACTGATGATTTGTTTTTGGTAAAGTCAAACATATCATTTTTTCCATATGTCATCATTTGTCCTGTATCTTATCTACCTATAAGAAAACTTTGCCTAGCTCTATGTCAAATAGACATTCTTCCATATTTTATTCTGAAAATCTTTTGTATAAGCTTCTATGTTTCGGTCAATAAATCATTTTGAATTATTTTTAGGTATATTGTGAGTTATGGGTGGAGATTCATTTTTTCCACATAAATATAGTTATTTCAGTATCATTCATTAAAAATATGTTTTATTTATGGGTAGAGACTCCTCATGACCACTACCACTTCATTCTAGAGAATGAAGATTCTCTAGACTCAGAAAAAGCTACTATCTCCATGTTTAGTGTCTTTTACAATGAAAAGACACACATTAAAATTAGCAAATTGTAAAGGTACATGGGATAAAGTCTAGAAGACATGAAGCATGGGCTTCTAGGTGTCCTCCCACAGTGGAGTCCTATGGATGTGCTTTATTATCCCAGCAATGATGTGTGGCAATACATGTGATGTATTTCCGGTCAGGAAGCTCAATCTTGCCTTGGTCTTCAGAGGTTTTATTAGGGGTCAGTCACGTAGGCAGGCAGCACCTGTATAACTGTCCTCAGATGTTGAGATTTTAGTTCCTCATACACTTACCATAAATCTCATTGTTAACAAAAACTACCCATTTAAATTTGTACTTTGTAATCTAAAGTCTCAGGCTTACAAAAACAGTTTTTCACAATAAAACACATAATTAGTGTAAACAGTTTGATCATTATTTTTACCACATGGACGGAGGTGTCAGACATACAGAAGCACTCTTCTCAGGCAGAATATTCCAGAGCCTCAGAGCTCATTTTTGAGGAGCCAGCCAAGGGCCCACCCTGAAGAAAGATGCTTATGGGAAATACACAGGGTTTGAGCAACCCAGGCATGTGAATTACTCCTTCCCTGCACATTCATTGGATTGCTTTAATATATTCGTAAAAAATTAAATAACCCCCCCAATATGTGCAAATCTATTTCTGGGCTTCAAATTTTATTCTATGGCTTTGCTAATCAATCTTTATGTCATTGCCATATTATTTTGATTCCTATAGCTTTATAATATTCTTGAAAACATTTATTATAGTTAAACTATGCTATTCTTTTTTAGAATTGCTTTAAACTATGCTTTTTTTCAGAATTGCTTTGAATATGCTAGAACTTTGTACTTCCATATAAATTGAAATGACACCTTATTACTGTCTTTATGTAGTCATTTTTTATAATTTCTATCTCTTTGCTGTGATTTCTTAATTTTTCATTCATTTCAAACATATTTTCCTTTACATCACTCAGCATAATTCCTTTAAAATCTTTGTTATGCTAATTCCAACATCTGAGTCATTTTGCTGTCAGTCTCTGTTGATTTTCATTTATCTTGAGAATAAAAAACATTCTTCTTTATTCATGTTTTGGAGTAATTTAGGATGCATGTTGGAAATTATGAATATTATCTTTTGGAGATCATGAGTTTTGTAATCTTCTTCTGAATCTTTTATTTCTATTTAGTCTGTAATGTAATTTACTTGGTTGAAATCACACCTCTGCAAAATCTATCTTTGTGTGGCAGCTGAAGTCTTGCTTCAGTTATTTTATCCTTAGGTGACTTGCTTGGAGTCAGATCCACAAAGTCATTATTCTAAAAACATGGACACAGTTTATAATTTCAAGTTGGCGACCTTCTCTTTTTCTGGCTCTTTTCCTGTGCAGTGTGTATTCTCACTTACTAGCAGCTATGGTTGTCCCAAACTCTCTCTTCTAGTACACCTTTAAAATCAGAAAGACAATGCCCTTTCTATCGCAGTTTTGGCTACTATCCATGGCATGGTTTAGAACTGCCTTTAGTCTAACAGCTAAAGTAAATGAGAGACTCAGTCAGTGTCATTTTCCCTTTTCTATTGTAGACTACTCTTCAGAATATGCTCTTTTAGGGTCATTTCCAGTGCCTTTGGCTGGTCTTTTTTTTTTCTTTTTACATTTGTTCACAGTTTATATTTATTATCTGTAGAAAATATTCATATAGATGCTTATTTGGCCATTACCAGAAACAAAAATTCCTTTGGAATTGACGACCACAGATGGTGAATAATCTGCTTCGATGGCTGACTTGTTCAGTAGAAATCTTTATAGATGTCTGGGGAGTGACACTGCATAATCTGTATTACTGAGATTTGAAATATATTCCAGTAAATTTTGTTTTGAAAAAGATTTTCTACATGCATATGATGTCCAATCCCACTCAAAAGTCTACTAACATCACAGTAAATGATTACATTGCATAGACATGCATAAACACAAAGGGAAAAGAGAAGCAACATAAAACAGTTTACAATACAATTTTGCAAAATATGAAGCAGATGGTCAGAGAGTAACTAAGAAAAAGATGTCTAGAGTTAAAGATGTTAACAAGAAAAATGAACTAAAGTAACTTAAAACTTTCAGACATTGGAGACCCCAGTAACTTTTTAAGTGTGAGATAATGGTAGAGCTGAAATAGAGGAGTTACTTGAAAGTATTTAGAAAGCTAAGTTAGATAATTCTCCATCCCTCCCTCACTCATCCAAGTATCCAGGCACTTACCCTCTTCTAAGAAAAAGAGATGAAGCTTACTTTCTGGAGAAAAAAAAAATTAAACCTAAGAGATTCCAAATAACAGTATATCAGGCACAATGTATGTAATAAAAATGAGTCATATTGAAACAAAAGTTTGAATTAAGCAGAAGCCAACAGAATAAAAAAGAATTCTGTCTTACTATGCTTAACTCTCAGAATGCTGGAAATTAGTTAAGCTAACACACAGACTGAGATCGTCAAACCTTACCTAATATCAATGTTTACTAAATATTTGAATAATATAAGAAATTAAAAAGTTCAGATAAGGCAATGAGATGTCTGGAACATCAAAAGTAGCACCCCAATTCCTTGTCATATTGGTCTATGACACCAGTTCCAGAATAGGTAAGGCCACTATGTGAGATTCACCCACACAGAGGGAACATTAAAATATTATGTATCTTTATATCTTGCATCAAATATATTGTTCTAAAGATTGAACAAAAAGGAAAAAATATTGGAAAACATTACATAAAAACTGATCCGATATCAATAAAGTGCTCAGAAATTAAGAACATAAGAAAAAGAGAGAAGATAATAATTAAAAAAAACAAGAATTTCATTTCTCCTCCAATACACACAAAAAATAAGATTATCCTGAAGTCCAATAAAATTAATTTTAAAATACTTATTAATCAGAGCATGTTTTCATGGACTTTTAGAATACTAAAATCCATGAATAGAACTTAAAAGCTCCCCAGAAGATAATGGTAGTGTGACCAAACCTTTATTATAAAGACCATAAGATGGTTATTTTCCTTATTTTCCTTTTATGTTATCCGTTTCATCTTCCACGAAAGCTTGCTTGAAAGTAGTCATTTTGGAAAAGGGTAGTCACTGGTAATTGATTAACTTCATTCATATGCTAACCTCCAGAACTCCCTGCAAGATTGATAAATTTGTTTTTCTTTCAAAGAACAATGCTTCTTACATCATGCAGACCTCGTAGTTGGTGTCTATAACTCTGAAATGAACTGATGAGATCTAGAATCTGAAGAATGCAGTCAGCTTTGATCATTAGGAGATCCTATCTCCAATATTTCTATCTTGCTCATAAAAGCCCTCCTTTATGTTGAAAGGAAGTCAAATTTGAGTGACCATCTCTCCTAATCTCTAACTTTTGCCAAATTGAATAAACCTTTCTCTGCTCCTAGGTGCTGATGTGTCAGTGATGGGTTTACTGTGCATTGGGTACACAAACCTACATTTGGAGTTTGATAACAGTAGGACAAATATAAGGGATCAGTGATAGAAACTAGAACTTTAATAATGATAGATTGAAGACCATGGAGTGACAACTTAAAATTCGAGTTAAAAAAATCTATATGCAACTCCATATCAATCAAGTCATTGAGTAGAATAGTATTATCAGACACTAAGATAAAAATTAACTAATTTTTCTGAAGAAGCAACATAACTACAGAATATGATCTATAAAAAGGAAGGAATCAACCAAAAATGTTTAGAAATATAAAATCAGGTATCCAGAAATTTTTTATCTAATCATGACAGAGATAAAGGAATTCCAAGGATGATGATGAGGGAAGTAATTAATAGTAGAGATGAAAATAAATAGTAACCTATCATGCCAGCTTACAGGGCAGTCTTGGGCACCCTGGGGGCCCACACCATAGTTTCCATGCAGGTGTACCATGCCTGACCAGTAGAGAGTGCCAGAAAGATGGCCTCTGTGGCACGCACCAGCCTGCATGTTTCCTCCTTATACTGCAACTTCCCTCAAGCCCACTGCAACTCCCCACATCACTTTGCTTAGCTAAAGTTGCTCAGAGAACAGGTCATCCTCTCACATCTGGAGCAATCACTACTGCTTGTGGGTCACAGAGAAGGCACATGGTCCTGTGCTGGCCAATACCCTGCTGCAAACTCAAACCACTTCCACTGTAATAGCACACAGAGTCTCCAAAACTCTCTTGCCTCCACCACTGTGGTAATTGCCTACAGGGAGACAGGCACCCCTGCATTTCTTAGCATTCAGCTGCAGCTGCTGCACGTTGGTTCTCCAGCACAGTTAACTCCAAATCTCAAGGAGCCAGAGAACAAAGTTGGTGCCCAATACAAGTCCCCCAGAGTTAGAGAACACAGTCTAGGAGTTGGAAGCTGAACAAAGGTCCCCTAAAATCTTCCAGAAGCAAAGCTAGTTGGCTGAACATACCTTATACCACAATCAAACCCTCCAGGTCAACAAATAGAAAAAAGAAAGGAAAAAAAAATCTGAAAGTCAATAGCTTCAAAGATTGAAGGTAGATAAGCCAACAAAGATGAGAAAAAAATCAGCACAAGAATGCTGAAAACTCAAACGTTTCTGAAAACCTTCTTTTCTCCAAATGACCATATCATCTCTCCTGCAAGAGTTCAGAACTGGACTGAGGCTGAAACAGCTGAAATAACAGAAGTAGAATTCACAATATGGGTAGAAATGAAGCTCATTGAGCTACAGTAGTATGTTGTAACCTAGTGCAAGGAAGCTAAAAATCATGATGAAACATTACAAGAGCTGACAGACAAAAGAGCTAGTATGGAGAAGAACATAACCAACTTGATAGAGCTGAAAAATACACTACAAGGATTTCATAAAGCAATCACAAGTATTGATAACAGAATAGACCAAGTGGAGAAAAAAAACTTAAGGCTTGAAGACCATCTTTTTAAAATAAGACAGGCATATGAGAATAGAGAAAAAAAAGAATGAAAAAGAATGAATGAAACCTCCAAGAAATATGGGATTATGTAAAGACACCAAACCTATGACTGATTGGTGTACCTAAAAGAGATGGGGAGAATGGAACCAACTTGTGAAACATATTTCTGAATGTCATCCATGAGAATTTTCTCAACCCAACATTCAAATTCAGGAAATGCAGAGAACCCCAATAAGATACTCTGAAAGAAGATCATCCCCAAAACACATAATCATCAGATTCTCCAAGGTCAAAATTGTAGAAAAAAATGTTGAAAATAATTAGAAAGAAAGGGCAGGCCACCTACAAAGGGAAGCCCATCAGACTAACAGTGAACCCCTCAGCTGAAACCCTACAAGCCAGAAGAGATTGGGAGCCAATATTTAACATTATTAAAGAAAAGAAATTCCAACCCTGAATTTTATATCTGGCCAAACTAGGTTTCATAAGTAAAGGAGAAATGAGATCCTTTTCAAACAAGCAAATGTTGAGGGAATTTGTTTCTACCAGACCTGCCTTAAAGAGCTCTTGAAGGAAGCACTAATTAGGGAAATGAAAGACCATTGCCAGCTACTACAAAAGCACACTGAAATACACTATAAAGCAACCACATAAACAAGTCTGCAAAATAACCAGCTAACATGATGACAGGATAAAATCCACACATATCAATACTAATCCTGAATGTAAATGGGTTAACTGCTTCAATTAAAAGACACAGAGTGGCAGGCTGGATAAAGAACCAAGACCCGTTGGTATGGTGTCTTCAAGAGGCCCATCTCACAGGCAATAAAACACATAGGTTCAAAATAAAGGAATGGAGACAAATCTACAAAGCAAATGAAAAACAGATAAAAGCAGGGGTTACAACCCTTGTTTCTGACAAAATAGACCTTAAACCAACAAAGATTTTAAAAAGACAAAGAAGGTTAATGCATTTATATAATGGTAAAAGTTTCAATTTTGTTGTTGGTTTTTTTTTTAGCTTTACATAATGGTAAAGGCTTCAATTCACCAAAAAAAATCTAACTAACCTAAATATATATACACCCAACACAGGAGCACCCAGATTCATAAAGCAAGTTCCTAGAGACTTTTAAAGGCACTTAGACTCCAACATAATAATAGTGGGAGATTTTAACACCCCACTGACAATATTAGACAGATCATTGAGAAAGAAAATAAACAAAGATATTTAGGACCTGAACTTAGCACTGGATCAACTGGATCTGTTAGTCATCCACAGAACTCATCACCCAAATACAAGAGAATATATGTTTTTCTCATCACCACATGGCACATACTCGAAAATTCATCAAATTATTGGAAAGTAAACATTCCTCACCAAATGCAAAAAAAAAAAAAACTGAAATCACAACAAAGTATCTCAGATTACACCACAATCAAATTCAAAATTAAGATTAAGAAATTCACTCAAAATTATACAATTACATGGAAATTGAATAAACTGGTCCCAAATGACTTTTGAGTAAATAACAAAATTAAGGCAGAAAGGAAAAAGTACTTTGAATCTAATGAGAACAACAATACAACATACCAGAAACTCTGGAACACAGTGAAAGCAGTGTTGAGGAAAATTTATAGCACTAAAAGCCCCCATCAAAAATTAGAAAGATCTCAAGTTAATAACCCAAGATCACAACTAAAAGACCTAGAGAACCAAGAGCAAACAAAGCCCAAAGTTAGTTAGCAGAGGGCAAGTAACAAGCAAAATCAGAACTAAACTGAAGGAGATAGAGACACACAAAAAAATTCAAAAAATCAATGAAATTGGGACCTGTATTTAAAAAAAAAATTAACAAAACAGAGGAACAGCTAGACTAATAAAGAAGAGAGAAGATTCAAATAAACACAATCAGAAGTGACAAAGGGGATATATTACCACTGACCCTGCAGAAATACAAGCGACCATCAGAGGATATTAAGAATATCTCTATGCACATAAAATAGAAAACATAAGGAGTGTATCAATTCTTAGACACATACACCCTCCCAAGACTGAACCAGGAAGAAATTGAATCCCTGAACAGAGAAATAACAAGCTTTGAAATTGAGGCTGTAAAAAATAGCCTACCCACCAAAAAAAAAAAAAAAAAAAAAAAAAAAAAAAGAAAAGAAAAGGAAAAAAGAAAAGAAAAAGCCCAGACTCACAGATGAATTCTACTAAAGAAGAGTTGGTACCATTCCTACTGAAACTATTCCAAAAAGTTGAGGAGAAGGGACTCCCCCCTAACTGATTCTGTGGCCAACATCATTCCGATACCAAAACCTGGCAGAGATACAACAACAAAGAAAACTTCAGGCCAATATCCTTGATGAACATTGATGCAAAAATACTCAACAAAATACTAGCAAACCAAATCCAGCAGCAGATCTAAAAGCTTATCCACCATTATCAATTAGGCTTTATCCCTGGGATACAAGGCTAGTTCAACATACCAAGTCAACAAATGTGATTCATCACATAAACAGAACTAAAGACAAAAACCACATAATTATCTCAATAGATGCAGAATAGCCTTTTGATAAAATTAAACATGGCTTCATGTTAAAAACTCTTAATAAAGAAAATGTTGAAGGAACATACCTCAAAATAATAAGAGCTGTATATGACAAACCCATAGCCAACATCATACTGAATGGGGAAAAGCTAAAGCATTCTTTTGAAAACCAGCACAAAACAAGGATATTCACTCTCAATACTCCTCTTCAACAGAGTATTGGAAGTTTTGGTCAAGGCACTTAGGCAAGAGAAATAAATAAATGGTATTAGTATAGGAAGAGAGAAATTCAAACTATCTTTTGCAGATGACATGATTCTATATATAGAAAACACTATAATCTCAGCCCCAAAGCTTCTTAAGCTGATCAACAACTTAAGCAAAGTCTCAGGATACAAAATCAATGTGCAAAAATCACTAGCATTTCTATACACCAACAACAGTCAAGCTGAGAGCCAAATCAGAAATCAACTCCCATTCACAATTGCCATAAAAAGAATAAATACCTAGGAATACAGGTAACTAGAAAGGTAAAAGATTTCTACAAGAAGAACTACAAACCACTGCTCAAAAAAATCAGAGATGACATCTTTGATTTGGAAAACATCTCATGCTCATGGATAGGAATAATCAATA
The DNA here is from genome assembly GCF_029289425.2 of Pan paniscus. Lineage (NCBI taxonomy): Eukaryota > Metazoa > Chordata > Mammalia > Primates > Hominidae > Pan > Pan paniscus. The sequence goes on along the minus strand of NC_073252.2, from coordinate 64,962,344 downwards.
TCATTAAAATAGCCATACTGCCCAAAGTAATTCATAAATTCAACGCTATGCTTCTTAAACTACCATTGACATTCTTCACAGACTAGAAAAAACTATTTAAAAATTCATATGGAACCCAAATGTAGCCTGAATAGACAAGGCAATCCTAAACAAAAAGAACAAAGCCAGATGTGTCACGTTTCCCAACTTCAAACTATACCACAAGGCTGCAGTAACCAAAACAGCATGGTACTGTTACAAACAGATACATAGAACAATGGAACAGAATAGAGAACCCAGAAATAAGACCACACACCTACAATTATCTGATCTTCAACAAACCTAACAAAAACAATCAATGGGGAACGGACTTCCTATTCAATAAACAGTGCTGGGATAACTGGCTAGCCATATGCAGATGAAAACCAAACCCCTTTCTTACACCATACACAAAAATTAATTCAAGGTAGTTTAAGACTCAATGTAGAACCCAAAACTATTAGAACCCTGGAGGACAATCTAGTCAATACCATTCAGGACATAGTCATGGGCAAAGATTTCACAATGAAGATGCCAGAAGCAATTGCAACAAAAGCAAAAATTAGCAAATGGTGCGATCAAATTAAACTAAAGAGCTTCTGCACAGCAAAAGCAACTATCATCAGTGTGACCAGACAACCTACAGAATGGGAGAAAATTTTTGCAAACTATGCATCTGACAAAGATCTAATATACAACATCTGTAAGGAACATAAACAAATATACATGAAAAAGATGAATAACCCTACAAAAAGGTGGGTAAAGGACATGAACAGACACTTTTCAAAAGAAGACATACCTGCGACCAACAATCATATGAAAAAAAGCTCAACATCACTGATCATTAGAGAAATATAAATCAAAACCACAACGTGATACCATCTAACACCAGGCGGAATGGCTGTTATTCAAAAGTCATAAAATAACAGATGCTGGTGAGGTTGTGGAGAAAAAGGAATTATACCCTGTTGATGGAAGGTGTAAATTAGCTCAACCATTGTGGAAGACAGTGTGGCAATTCCTCAAAGACCTAAAGACAGAAATACCATTTAACACAGCAATCTCATTACTAAATATATACCCAAAGGAATATAAATTATTCTACTATAAAGACACAGGTAGGCAAATGTTCATTGCAACACACTTCACAAAAGCAAAGACATGGAACCGACCTAAATGCCCATCAATAACAGACTGGATAAAGAAAATGTGGTACACATACACCACTGAATACTATACAGCCAAAAAATAAGAACAAGATCACGTCCTTTGCCTTTTCAGGAACTTGGATGGAGCTGGAGGCTGTTATCCTTAGCAAACGAAGATAAGAACAGAAAATCAAATACCGCATGTTATCACTTATAAGTAAAAGCAAAGTGATGACAACACATGGACACTTAGAGGAGAACAACATGCACTAGGGCCTATCGGAAGGTGGAGGATGCAAGGAGGGAGATGATCAGAAAAGATAACTAATGATACTAGGTTTAATACCTAGGTGATAATCTGTACAACAAACCCACATGACATAAGTTTACCTATGTAACAAATCTGCACATGTGTCCCTGAACTTAAAATAAAGGTTAAACACATTTTTTTAAAATAGTGAGCATACCAGTGCAGACTGGAATAAGATAACAAAACTCTTAAAGGGAGAAGAGGGACAATTCAGGAAATGACTCAAGAAAAGCAATTTAGTAAGAATAGTAATTAAGTAGGTAAAAATAATAAGAAAGCAAAAAGCAAAATATCAAATAACTTCAGGAGATGCAAAATGTGGCAGAAGAATAAAGCGAAAGCATATTACACTATGTAGCTGTGTCTTGTCTAAATTAGTATTTCCATATTCATACATTTTATTAAAATTACCTCATTGGTCACAATATTGACTAAACCAAAATAGGGACAAAGACAATTGTGGTATTAGAATTTGGGAGGGGTGGTGTATCCGTGTGTGTGTGCATCTGTGTGTGTATTGTGTGTGTTCCCTAATCCACTCATATCAAAGTTCACTTTTGTGGATTTGAGTACATATGACTTTCTTCACAGCTTCTTTATCACAGCGATTACAACATATTCTAGCTATGTATTGATATGTGTATCACCCTCAGTAGATGTAAATCCTCTGAACAACAGAATTTGTCAATTATCCTTGCATATTCCATGTAGAGCAGATAATCTTTCTTATAATGATTCTAAAGGAATACTAAAGATGTGTGACTGAATGAACACATTAATGTTTTTGATTATTTTTGCCCTAACTTGTTTGTTCAAAACAAAATTGGAATCATATTATGAAACTTTATATCTGCAATAGGTGTGCATAATTAATATTCACTCCTAAATAGATTAGTGAATTTGTACATTCTTCAAAATAACAATGACATGGGCAATTACAAAATCCTGGATAAAGCTGACTTTGAAATTTAAAAAAGTTGAAATATTTCTGCAATATTTTTATTTGAAAGAAGATTCTAATATAGTATTTCCCCTTCCTCCTTCACACAGAAATATAGATTGGACAGACAAGTGATAGATAGGTGGACAGATAGATAGATAGATGGATAGATAGATGATATGTAGATGATACAGAAAAATAGTACAGCCAATCTGAAAAAAGCTTGAAAGCATATTACCTCTTACTTTTGTTCCAGGGCTCCACCTCTTGCAATGTATCCATATTCTGATCTCATTCTCTAATTTTTACTGAGAAAATGAATTGTTACAGTGGAGACAATCAATGAACTGTTCAGGAAGACATATTATTAATTTTTAAAATAAAGCTGCTAAAGCTAATAAGATCAATCATTTCAATTATTGTCTATAAAGTGACTTTATATTTCCCTAAGTCATTAAAATTTTATCAAGGAAGAAAAATGGAGTAGGCTCAATTAATAAAACTAATACTGTTTAGAAGAAAATGCTATAAAATGAATTCTATCTGATTTACTTATGGGATATTGTCACTAATTAGGTTTTCCAGAAATGGATGCTGAGGAGAGTGATACGCAACATTTTTGATTGGACTGATATCCTTTGGGAGGAAGTAGAGCAAGTCACTGAAAAATAAATAATAACTCTAAAATAAAAAACAACTTAAATTTGTATTATAATGAAAAAATTAATTTTAATTTATTTTATTTATTCCACGCTATGTTCTCTTTGTAAACTTCTGGTTTTGAAATTTAATTTCAAAATATTTTCAAAAATCTAATTTATGTTAGTGTTAAGGGTACATACGTTAATCAATTAAAAATGAAGAAATTAAAAGAAAATATTCTCTGCCGAATAATGTACCATTACTCTGCTCACACCAAGTATCAACATAATTGTACTTATTATAATTAGCACAATACTTAATTTATGGAGTACTAATAACTTATAAATCTATTTCAAATAGACATTCCTGAATATGTGTATCAAAAATGGAAACAAATCGTTTTACTTCATGTATGAAGATAACAATCACTTAAGGTTCGACAGATATATACAATTATAACAATAAAAATATGAAGAACATCATTTTTTAAATAACATAATTAAACTTCATGTAAAACAAGATCTTCAACCTGTCTTTTACTCTCATGGATAATTTACTCCTACACTGTGTCAGTGTGTTTACTTTAGGACCTGAGGGCTGAGACTGTTTCTTGTTAATAGCTAAGAAGTAGCACACTAGAGACGCCTTTAAACTCATCTTTGCGTAAGTTACATTTTAGTTGGCTTTATTCCTTCTATTTTGTTTTCTTTTCCTGAAATAATGTCTTCCTTTGCTCCTGGGTTATTTCCAACTGTGTTCTGCAGCTGTTGGTTCAATTCATGATAAACAATTGATTACACAGATCATAGAACAAGTTAATCAGTCTGGGACTTTGGTAATGAAAAATAAAGCTCCAGCAAGTTAATAAATCAGTTTTAAGTAGAGAAGGTATCTAAAACTAATTAAACACTGGTCTCAGTGACAGTGATTTAAGCTGTAGTCCTAAAACCTTTATATTCCTTAGAACCACAGTTTTCATCATGTTAGTGTCAAATTACAGTTTCGTCTTTTGAATCGTTATAATTGAGTACTATGAAACAAACACTATGTTAGAGAAGTGACCTTGCAATTAAAGTTTGTAAGAAGTTAAAAACTGTCATGGAAGGATCCACCTTACCAGACACTGTATTCCCCCTAGTCCTGGAGTAACTGATTATTAATAAGTGATTTCCCATGGGAAGATAATTTCTAAGAAACAGTCAACATAGTTGTAGAGGGAACAAGTATTATACTAATGACATCTTTATCATTGCTTTATTGAGTAGAGGTTTTTTTAAAATACTGGGTGACACAGATGAACACTAAACTCATAGTTTTCAATATGTATCTAATGTAATGGTGTAACCAGGATTTTGGGTTAATTCTGATATTAATTCAGCATCTCTAAGATGTCTGGTATAAAGGTTCTTCATATTAGAAGGCAACATATAGTATAGTAAATGTTTGTATTACATCTGTATGATGTGTAGTCAAATGATTGTTGTGGCAATAACGAGAGTCTATAATCTGTACTGAAAAATGGAACCAACTTACAAAATAATGGTTTTTCATGCATACTGAAATAGAAAATGCCATGTGGTGCATGGAAGATCAGTATAGATACCATGCAAATGTTGCAAATTCTATGTTCCTTTATGTTTGTGGTCAAAAACAAAGAACACCCAAGAATGGTAGACAAGTATGAGTGCTTGTGCTTCACTAACCTTTCATTTGAGACTGTGCTAACATTTTATTTGCTAGAACCGTTCTCACTTAGCATTTTGAAATTAGCATGCTAAGACATATAGTAGTGTCGTGCCACATCTTAAGGACTCACTTGGCATATCATTAAAAAAATTATTGGACATTGTCATCTTCAGGCACATATGCCTAAAATCAGTTAGATAATTAGAAATCTGAAATCAACACCTAAACATTTTTCAAATGTTATGTGCGTTCTCATCGGGTTAAGAATTTCAGAGTTTTACCCGCTATGTTTGCAAAGCCTCTACATGATGCCATGCTGACTTCCACCTTTGGATATATTCTTGAAAGAAAAATATTTCAAATTCCCCCAAAGTACATTTTATTTGTCATTTCCTTCATTTTCAAAAGTGAATAATTGATTCAATACTCCTTAGGCAGATAACATCACAAACCTTATGAACCACATCCTAGTTAATTAACCATACTTTTTTTGTTTTTTCAGCAGGCAGCTGAGGGCACAGGTGCATTTTGGGGTATAGATTACTTACTCAGAAAAACAAGGTATGTCTTTATGTTAACTGGGTGAAAAGTAGCTTTGCACCATATATTCCCTTCAAGAATTCATTGCAAGTTGTTTGTTTTATACATAGTCCACAATGGAACAGCTATTGTTTGCTTGTCCAGTAATGCACAAGAGGACTACTATTTGGCTTCTAGAAAAATGTATACTAAAACATATTTAAAAAAAAGCTACCTTAACTTTTAATTATGTCAAATTTTGCACATATTATGGCTTTCTATTTTGTGTACTCTCTCACCCGTCATGCTTGAACATAAATGTATAAAATTTATCAGAAAATAATAATGAATTAGCTATTCTATCGCTTGAAATTCTTTGTTCAAACGTGTATTATAATCTTTGACTATGCATTGATATTGGAAGGGGACATTTTTAGGCAATTGGTGATATTCGAATATTGACATACGTTAATGATTTATAAGTTTTAAATTTTCTGAATTTAGTAATTTGTGATTAAGTTAAAATAAGATCCTTTTTTCTTTGAAACACATTTTTCCTGTTTTCTTCAAAAACACATTTATAAGTATTTTGGAGTGACTTGTGATATATGTTATTGCCTTCCAATTTTCCAGCCAATATATTATATAAATATAACATAGTATATATAATACACTATGTATGTACCCTATATCTGTATACAATATACTACGTACTATGTTCTCTCTCTGTCTCTCTCGATATTGTGATATAATGCTGCCATTCACTATAGTGTATGTGTATATATATATATATATATGGAGGGGGGATTTGCAAATATAAGACAAATGTTGCAAATTATGACCAATGGTGAGTGAACATCTTTTGCCAGACACAGATCATTTTTTTGGGTAAAGTCACTTTAACTACACGTCCATAATATTTTTAGGAATATTATGGATTCTTCTTATATGGTGCTGATTTTCATATTTCTGTATGCAACAGTTTTATTTAAACAATGTATTTACTTGGCTCATTATTTGAATGTTTTGTTGACATTAGACAGGATGTTATTGAAATCCCTGATCTTGAAGGGATTTGATGTTCTTTAGTAGTGATCGCATTTTTAACCTCTGCTAAGTAGAAGCCTACTAATTATAAGTGGAGTCACGAACAATTTTATCAGATATTAATTGGCTTCAAAGACCAAAACTGCCACTGAGACTCTCCTTTGTACTGATGCCAGAGACTCCAATCAGAACATGTTTCTGTAGCTTACACATGCAACACCATAAAAGTAATAATATAATAAGGACTGACAATGACACGAGATACATTTTTTTGAGTTTCAGCCAGGGGCAAACTGCCTGTTGCTTTCCATTCAAAAGAGCTTTGCTCCTTTATCTCCTCCCTCATGACCATCCTCAACGATATAGAAAGAGCAATTACTGCAGAGGTTTTTCTTTCAGCTCACCGAAAGTACTTTAACCTTAGCTACCATGTCAAAGATGGCAGCATTAGTAATAGAAAAAGTCTTAAGTCTGCAGCTCATATCCACCTTTTACATCAGTCAATCCAGATCATTATTCAAGAGTCAGTAGGCACCAAGAACCCTTTAATTAACACAAAAAGTCAATGTCATCATATTGCTTAGAGAGCCTGAACTGATTCAGATTTACTACAGTTCTTGGCTTTGGAAAATACAGAGCTTCCTAATACTGTAAAATATGCATTCCCAATCCTACTGTCTGGGAGATATGTCAGGGTATCCCCATTCACTCATAATATGCATAATTTATTTAGATATTTGAGTAATAACCACATTCTTCACAAGTGAATTTACGTTAGAAATTTAGTATCGACCATCAACTTCTTCCCGTCATCACTGAAACCTCATATGCTACCATTCATTCTAAACACACACAAACACACGCATAAAGTTACTCATTATAGGTCCTTTATCACAGTGTCTGGGAAATACTGTGCAGTAAGCTCCAGAATCTGTAACTTTTACCTGGCTATATCAATGTCCTTCCTTGTTTCAATGTTTTTTCCCTGAGCAGATAAAAATAGTCTGAATATTGCAAATTTTTATGTGTTTCTTTGTTTCTATAATACAGCTTCTATTTTAATATCTTTGAGAATTATAGCCTCCTGCTCACATTATATATTCTAAGACTTTTGTCATGTTAGATTATGAATGTTTAGCACACGATATGGATTTCAAAATATCTTTTCTGGCTTTTGTTCTATAGTACCTTGCAAACTTTTCCAAATCTCTTTGTTCATAATGGGTTTGATTGTATTGTCTAGATCTTACTACTGCTACCAATTTTTATTTCCACCATGTTGAAAAATGTTAATACCCCTTTCAGATTGATGTGATGGCCAGACACAGATAAAAATCTGTGTAAAGCAAATAAGGCTTACTTATCTAACATATGCAAAAGGAAACCAGTATTGGAAGGTTACACAGCATAGAGGGTAACAAAAGCCAAAAACAGGATTAAAGTTTTCCAACTGTTTTGGTGCAGACATGTAGATGATAAATCTGTGTGGAACTTTTGAAATCTTACTTGCCTCACTTTACTCATAGAGTTTTATTAATTAGGCTAATGGCACAATTTCTCAACTTCAATTCTATTCTCATTTGGATCAGATAATTGTTGTTGTGTGGGTTTTTTTTTTTGTATATTATAAGATGTATAGTAGTATACCTGGCCTCCAACCACTACATGCTAATAATCCACTTTACTCTCAGTTGTGACAATTAAAAATGTCTCCAGAATTCACCAAATGTACTTTTGGGTAAAACTCACCACCTTTGTAAGAACCACCGTGCTAAAGTAATTTGGACGGCAGTCTTTCCTTGGTATACGCTAAAGACCAAGCACCTGCATGTCATGCTTCTCATTAATTTTAGAGCTAAGGAATGTACAATATGGGAAGAGGGCATAGTGCTTTTTGGCTTAAGCATACTTTTCATGTTTCTGCCCTTAACATTTCTAGCAATTCAGATAGAAAACACTTCTGAATTCAACATTATTAGTAATAGAATAGAGAACAGAAGTCAGTTATTAGGAGATTATGCTTATAACCTATAAGGTCTATGCTTTTTTTAATAAATAATGGAAAGTCTAAAGAGGGCAGCTGCTTGGAGTGATTAAACAACTCAATAAGATTAAGGCTGGCATGGCTGAATTTCTCTGCAACTATTCATAATTCAATTTCCCTAAAACTGTACTGTTGCTGTAGCCTTATATACCCCATATTTGTTCAAGGCAATAAGAATGTAGAAATGTTTCACATAAGCTCTCTCAGTTATTACCATGATAAAAAATTTTTTGACAGAGAAATGACATCAGCAAGAAGGCAGAATATCTACCCTTCTTTTTCCCCATGAATACACCTATTTCAACATTACTATATGGACCAATTCCATTTGTGAGAGATCCAGAAAGAAATATAGAGGCACCTGCACCTCTGACAAGTGTGAATCCAGCCACAATTAAGATGGTAGAAAAAAGTGGACATTCTTCTCATTATAATACTTCATCAGCACAGCAACACAAGAGTGGTTAACTCAATAAATTTCTGCAAAAACCAATGTCCTGGAGAGTTTTTCTGATTTTTTTTTGTTTTTTAGTAGTTTCATAGTTTGAGGTCTTAGATTTAAGTCTTTAATCCATTTGGATTTGATTAATGTATATGGTATATGGTAATATATAGGGATCTAATTTCATTCTTCTGCATATAGATGTCCGGTTTTCCAAGCAACATTTATTGAAGAGACTATTCTTACCCCAGTGTATGTTCTTGGCACCTTTGTCAAAAATTAGTTCACTGTAGATATATACATTTATTTCTGGATCTCTATTTTGTTTTGTTTTGTCTATGTATCTATTTTGATGCCAGTACCAGGCTGTTTTGGTTACTATACTGTAATACTAACTCTGTAGTATAATTTGAAGTCAGGCAATGTGATTTCTCCAGTTTTGTTCTTTTGCTCAGCATGGATTTGTGTATTCTGGGTCTTTTTTGGTCTCACATACATTTTTAGCATTTGTTCTATTTCTGTGAAGAATGCCATTGGTATTTTGATATGGATTGCATTGAATCTGTAGATTGCTTTATGTAGTATGGACATTTAAAAAATATTGACTTTAAAAGTTAATAATAAACTTTTAGTTAGACTAAGAAAAAAGAGAGAAGACTCAAATAAATAAAATCAGAAATGAAAGAGAAGACGTTAGAACTGATGCCACAGAAATAAAAAGGATCATAAGAGACTGTTATAATCAAATATACAGCAACTAACTGGATAAGCTGGAAGAAATGGATAAACTCCTGGAAACATACAATTTACCATGACAGAATCATGGAGAAATATAACATATGAACACACTTATAACTAGAAAGGTTATTTAATCTGTAATTAAAAACTTTCCAACAAGAAAATCCCCAAACCATATAGTTTCCCTGGTGAATTCTATAAAATATATAAAGAATTAAAGTTAGTCCTTCTCAAGCTCTTCCAAAAAATTGAAGAGAAGTGAATGATTCTAACTTTATTTTAATGAGGCCAATATTATGCTAATATCAAAGACAAAGACACTTCAAGAAAATAAAACTACAGGTCAATATTCCTAATGAACGTAGACATACAAATTTTTAACAAAATGCCAAAAAACAGAATTCAATAGAAAATTTTTAGGAAACATACACCATTACCCAATAGGATTCACCCCTATAATGCAGAATCACTCAATGTGATATACTACATTAAAAAAAAGGAGAAAAATTGCATGATCATCTCTATTAATGCAGAAAAGCATTTGACAAAATTCAATGTTCTTTCATGATAAAAATTCTCAACAAATTAGGTATAAAAGGAACTTACCTCAACACAGTAAAGGCCATATATGAAAGGTTCACAGGTTAACATGATATTCATTGGTGAAAAACAGAAGGCATTTTCCCTAAGATCAGGAACAAGACAAGGATGTCCATTCTTGTCGCTTCTATTCAACATAATACTGGAAGCTATTGCCAGAGCTATTATTCCAAAAAAAAAAGGAACTAAAAGATATTTCAACTGAAAAATAAGTAAAGTTATTCTTTGCAGATGACACACTCTTGTATGTAGAAAACCTTAAATATGTTACAAAAAACTTTTAGAACAAATAAATCCTGTAAAGCTGCAGAATAAAAATATCAGTTATGATTATATATACTAATGAATTATCCAAACATGAAATTTAAAAAATAAAACAATTGTATTCACAGTAGTTTGGAAAAGAATAAAATACTTCAGAGTAAACTCAAGCAAGGAGATGACTTTTCACTGAAAAGTGCAAAACACTGATGACAGAAACACAAAAAGCCAGAAATAAATAGAGACATCTGTTCATGGATTAAAATAATTAATACTGTCAAATGTTCATACTAGCCAAAATAATCTACAGATTCAATGCAATGCCTATCAAAATTTCAATGACTTTTTTACAATTTTTTTTAAATTATAAGATGTGTGTAGAAGCACCAAGGACATCGAAAGGCCAAATCAATCTTGAAAAATAAAAATGTCTTAGTGTAATTTGGCTGCTATCATGAAAATGCCACACACCTGGTAGCTTATAAACATAATTTATTTCTTACATTCTGGAGATTAGAAAGTATTTATTAAAGTGCTGTCAGCTTTGATGTCTAAGTGTCTGGTGAAGAGCCAGTTCCTGTTTCAGGGATGACTGTCTTCTCAATGTATCCTGACTTGGCAGCAGGGGTCAGGAAGCTTTCTGGGGTCCCTTTTAAAAGGGCACTAATCTTATTCATGAGAGCTCTTGTACTGGGGATTAGGTTTGAATGTATGCATTTTGAGGAAACATATTTAGTCTATAGTATTCTATCTCTGGTGCCTCAATATTAATGTTCTTCTCACATGCAAAATACATTAATTCTTTTCCAGAAACCCCAAAAGTCTTAACTCATTGCAGCACCAACTTTAAAAAGTCCAAAGTCTCTTCCAAACATCATTGAAACCAGATATGGGTGAGACTCAGGGTAGAATTTATCTTAAGGCAAATGTCTCTCTACATGTGAATCAGTAAACCCAAACAAGTTACATACTTCCAAAATGCACTTGTGTGATAGCCATAGTATAGACATTCTCATTGCAGAAGGGAGAAATAGGGGGGAAAAAAGTTAGTAATAGGTCCCAAGTAAGTTCAAAAACAAATGAGGCAAATGATATTAAATCTTAACGCTACTCTCATGACTTGCCTGGGCACCACTATAATGGGAACTCTTTGTGATGGCCCCAATCCTTTATATCTAGATGGACACAGCAATGACCCCAGCCACGACTCTGCTGGGTGCATCCCATACCACAGTTTTCTGTGAGCTGGCAGTGACAGCATTGCACAGATACTGCCAAAGTTTCCTGTTTATGCTCTCCAGAGGAGCAGCTACCAGGGCCCATCCCACACTGAGACCCATCAGAGCCCCACCTGGGGCAGGAAAGAAACCTGCAACTGGAGTACAGGGAGTAGAGCATGTGATATCAGGAAGTGTGGAATAACAGAGACTGAGGGCAGGCAGCTGCTGTTGGCCCCTACTTTGAAACTGCTCTGCCTCCAGGTTTTTGCACTCTGTGATAAGAGGGGCAGCCCTGATGATCTCTGTTGCCTTCCTAGTCATTCTTTGATTGTCTTGTAGATTAGCTCCTGGCTTCTGTTGAGAAGGGTGATCCACACTAATATCCTTATCAAGCAATTGCTTACTTACTCCTTAGTGTTCCCTCATAAACTGGCTTCTCATTCTTTTCAATATAAACAGGCTGAGAATTCTGCTTCCTTTTTGATTAGCAATTCTATCTTCAAGTCATTTTCTCTTATCTTTTACTATCAGCAGTCAGGAGAAACGAAGATACATCTTCAACATTTTGCTTAGAAATAGAGTCATCTAAATATCCAGTTTTATTGTTCATAAGTTGGACCTTCAACAAAACACTAGCAAACAAAATTCAGCCAAATTCCTTGCCACTTTATGATAATGATGGCCTTTCCTCTACCATTCAATAACATACTTCTTATATTCATCTGAGACCTCATCAGATTGCCTTTACTGTCCATATTTCTATCAACAACCTAATAATCTCCCAAAGGACCCACCTACAGCTACC